>NC_139927.1:2586337-2633837 GCF_963514095.1 Eutrigla gurnardus
ACTTTCTTGATGCCCTTCCAGGAAACAGCAGCAAAACAACATTTCTCATTTCTTCCACACGTCTCTGGGTACAGTACCTCAGCCTGCCAACGGGGGGCAGCGTGTACCTGCTCACACCAGCACCCTCATCCCTCTACTGAGTTACAGCGAGGAAGACCTTTGTCACAATCCTCTGTCCTCCTTCGTTTCCTCGTTAATGTGAAGAAGAATCCTCTTTTCTTCTCATGTCATCTCGTCGTGGAATAAGAAGAGGTCACATTAGATTTGACTTCCTGGTTTCTGTTTGTTTTTCTATCTTCTTCTGTCTGGAGATTCTAGAGGAGGAAGGTTCCAGTTCCTCCTCTCACCTCTCTACTTCCTTCTCTTCGTTCTTCTTCAAACATGAAGATGGGATTTGTCGTTTTGTTTTGCTGTCCAGTGCAGATTTGTGTGCAATCGTGTCTTTGGTTGGATTTGTATGCGATAGTCGCACAACAACGCACAACAACGCACGGCAACGCACGGCAACGCACGGCAACGCACGGCAGCGCACGGCAACGCACGGCAACGCACAACCACCTTGCTTAGCGTTTGGTGTGAGTGACCCTTTAGTGTCCCGTGTGACCAAAAGTCAGCGTTGATTTTGCACTTTTCGCACCATCGCATCTGAAAGGGATGTACTTTGTGACGTTACTTTGCGATGTTACTTTGCTGCAACGTCACTTTGCGATGTTACTTTGCGACGTTACTTTGCGACGTTACTTTGCGACGTCACTTTGCGACGTTACTTTGCGACGTTACTTTGCGACGTCACTTTGCGACGTTACTTTGCTGCAACATCACTTTGCGACATTACTTTGCGACGTTACTTTGCGACGTTACTTTGCTGCAACGTCACTTTGCTGCAACGTCACTTTGCGATGTTACTTTGCGATGTTACTTTGCGACGTTACTTTGCGACGTCACTTTGCGATGTTACTTTGCGATGTTACTTTGCGACGTTACTTTGCGACGTTACTTTGCGACGTCACTTTGCGACGTTACTTTGCTGCAACATCACTTTGCGATGTTACTTTGCGACGTTACTTTGCGACGTTACTTTGCTGCAACGTCACTTTGCGATGTTACTTTGCGACGTTACTTTGCGACGTTACTTTGCAACGTTACTTTGCGACGTTACTTTGCGACGTTACTTTGCGACGTTACTTTGCTGCAACGTCACTTTGCGATGTTACTTTGCGACGTTACTTTGCGACGTTACTTTGCAACGTTACTTTGCAAAGTTACTTTGCTGCAACGTCACTTTGCGATGTTACTTTGCGACGTTACTTTGCAACGTTACTTTGCAACGTTACTTTGCGACGTTACTTTGCGACGTCACTTTGCGACGTTACTTTGCTGCAACATCACTTTGCAATGTTACTTTGCGACGTTACTTTGCGACGTTACTTTGCTGCAACGTCACTTTGCGATGTTACTTTGCGATGTTACTTTGCGACGTTACTTTGCAACGTTACTTTGCAACGTTACTTTGCTACAACGTCACTTTGCGATGTTACTTTGCGACGTCACTTTGCAACGTTACTTTGCGACGTTACTTTGCGACGTTACTTTGCGACGTTACTTTGCAACGTTACTTTGCGATGTTACTTTGCAACGTTACTTTGCTGCAACGTCACTTTGCAATGTTACTTTGCAACGTTACTTTGCTGCAACGTTACTTTGCGACATTACTTTGCGATGTTACTTTGCGACGTTACTTTACGATGTTACTTTGCGATGTTACTTTGCGATGTTACTTTGCGATGTTACTTTGCGATGTTACTTTGCGATGTTACTTTGCGACGTTACTTTGCGACGTTACTTTGCGACGTTACTTTGCGACGTTACTTTGCGAAGTCACCTTGCAATGTTACTTTGCTGCAACGTCACATTGCGATGTTACTTTGCGACGTTACTTTGCGACGTTATTTTGCTGCAACGTCACTTTGCGACGTTACTTTGCGACGCTACTTTGCGACGTTACTTTGCTGCAATGTCACTTTGTGATGTTACTTTGCGACGTTACTTTGCAACGTTACTTTGCGACGTTACTTTGCGACGTTACTTTGCGACGTTACTTTGCAATGTTACTTTGCAATGTTACTTTGCGGCAACGTCACTTTGCGATGTTACTTTGCGACGTCACTTTGCGATGTTACTTTGCGACGTTACTTTGCGATGTTACTTTGCAACGTTACTTTGCTGCAACGTCACTTTGCAATGTTACTTTGCGACGTTACTTTGCGATGTTACTTTGCAACGTTACTTTGCTGCAACGTCGCTTTGCGATGTTACTTTGCGACGTTACTTTGCAACGTTACTTTGCAATGTTACTTTGCAACGTTACTTTGCAACGTTACTTTGCGACACACACACATACGTCCCACCACAGTGGGTTTGCTACTAACCATTCAGGCATGTAAACAAGCTGAGTTGGTGAAACTCAACCAGTAATGAAAGCTTTCCCAGGGTGCACTCTGAGTCCGTCGGTTGCTCTGACATCGGCTGCGGCGATGATGGCGTGAGTTTGTAAAATAACTCGACTGAGAGGAACGTTGTTGAAGAGCTGGTGAAATGTTGCTTTTATAAGTTAAATTCAATTCAATACTTTGTTGTCAAAACAAGGTGATTGGTGTCTTTGTGCTAATCAGGTTAAAAAGGCAAAGGAACAATCAGTACATACCGGTACATACCGGTACATACCAGTACCATACCAGTAGCATACCGGTACATACCAGTACATACCAGTACCATACCAGTACATACCGGTACATACCGGTACATACCAGTACACACCAGTACCATACCGGTACATACCAGTACCATACCAGTACATACCAGTACATACCGGTACATACCAGTACATACCGGTACATACCAGTACCATACCAGTACATACCAGTACATACCGGTACATACCAGTACACACCAGTACCATACCGGTACATACCAGTACCATACCAGTACAAACCGGTACATACCAGTACATACCGGACATCACAATCATTCAACCAGTAAGAGGCTGTAGAGGCCATGTGCTGATACATTCAGCTCAAGCTTCCTCTTGTACGGAGCATGGAGGAGCAACGAGGAGCATGGAGGAGCAACGAGGAGCATCAAGGAGCAACGAGGAGCATGGAGGAGCAACGAGGAGCATGGAGGAGCAACGAGGAGCATGGAGGAGCAACGAGGAGCATGGAGGAGCAACGAGGAGCATCAAGGAGCAACGAGGAGCATGGAGGAGCAACGAGGAGCATGGAGGAGCAACGAGGAGCATGGAGGAGCAACGAGGAGCATCGAGGAGCAACGAGGAGCCTGACGGCGGGACGTTTTACCCGAGGTGTGAGATCTCTTCCAGAGGGCAGCAGCTTCCTCATTAGGGTTCAGCACCGGACCTCTGCCGACCTGGAGAGGACTGTGAGGGGCTGGTTTTAACTCGGAAACCTGGACGGTCTGGATCTGGAGGGACCGGGTGCCCCTCTGGGCAGATCTAGCAGCTTCGGGGGTTTGACATCTCTGGTGTGTCGGTGAGTGAGGAGTATGTCTTTACATCTCTTGCTTCCAGGCTTGTCAGTAGAACACCAGTGGTGATGTCATAGACTACATCCTGTCGACGCTGCAGGAACAGTGTTAGAAGAAGAAGCACTAATTCCAACCCCGGCACCAACAATCTGTTTGAAATGCTCTTTGAACAAGGTCGGATAATAAGTCTTCACCACATACGACTCCCGCTGTATTCATGCCTTTACTCCGTCTCCACCTCCTTCTGTCTGATTCTTATTTCTAATTTTAATGCACTCCCTGTCATTAGCCATGTCCCACATATGTCTATCTGTCTACTTTTTGTGTGTTTTTTCCTTCCTTTTTGTTGACACAACTGGGTTGGTGTCGACTTACATTTCTGCTGTCAGTCTGTCCGCCGGCGGTGAGTCCCGGTCTTTGATCGGCGGTGATCAAGCCGGTTATTTTGGTCCTGATTAGCGTTCAGGAATCACTTTCATCACTAGTTGGTGTGAGCGTAGTTTCATGGTTCAGCGTATGGAAACCTCCCCAGAGACTGAATGTGTGTGTGTGTGTGTGTGTGTGTGTGTGTGTGTGTGTGTGTGTGTGTGTGTGTGTGTGTGTGTGTGTGTGTCTGCATGTTGTTGGCATGCATGTGCACAGCGTTGCTAAATTAAGCAGACAGATCGTATCTGAACATTTTGCACAAACAAGTTCCTCAATAAACTCCAACGCTGACTGAAGAACTTCACTGTCACACGACCTCGTTTCACAAAGAACGTGGTCATCAATGGTGAAGGACTTTTTTTTGTTAATTTTAAAGTTTTTTGTTGCATATATTGTTAAAAAGGTGCACAATCCTGTCCGTCCAGATGTGATCGAAAAGGATTAAAGAGGAGTTTTTCTTTTTGTAGAAAAAAGACCCTGAATGCAGAAAAGCAGGCAGACGGTAAAATTGAACAAAAAGTGAGCTTTAATGAAAAACTGTCAGGGAACAAAAACCAAGGAAGCAGGCCGAGGGAATACAACAAAATCAGTCTGGACCCTATTTTCCCATATTTTTGTGTCTAATAACATCAATTCTGAATTTGGATCTGGCAACGCCATTTACATCCAATAAAAGTGCTTGTTTTTCCACTGACAGGCTCTGATTGGCTATACTATTATTTACATATATTACTACCTTTACTTCTACTATAACAGTCACTAACAGTGTACAATAATGTGACCACTGTTGCTTTAAAATTGAGAAATATTTAGAGAATGTGGCACCGGGTGGAATATACTGGGAAAACATTGTTGTCGTCCCTCTTAAATCACGACATTCGTTTGAACAAACTACAACAGTCTCATGGTGAATTTTAATCTATTGCTTTCTTTAAGTCGAGGCAAAAAAACCCTCTTAGGTCGAGGAAAACGTGTCACAAACATTCAAAGAAATAGTTTAGTATGTCATGTATGTCATGTATGATAGTATGTATTAATATAATTTCATGATATAATATGTATTAATATAGTGTGTCGTAATATAATGTCATTATATACTATGTAATAATATAGTATGTCATAATGTCATGATATAATATGTATTAATAGTGAGTGTAGATGGACATGGCTCTGGTTGTGATCCGTTAGTCGGTGAGTTTCTCAACAGCAGAGCCGGTTATTATTATCTGGTTCAGACAAAACATGTTGTTCTTATTTCATGACCTGTCAATAATATTTATACTGTAATCATGAAAAAAAAGCAGTAAATAAATAAAAACAGCGCAGCCAAACATGATTCTATTCATATTTATTTGAAAACAACAATCAATTTTTCCACTTCTACTGCGATTCCTTGTTGCAACTGGGGTCATACATGATATATGTATTAAATCCACAGAACACCGTCACAAAGTTACCCTTTTATATGCACATTCACCTTTTTTTTGTCCTTTTTTGTTGTCATTTCCATACAATGACTTGTGCTTTGATATCTTTGAAAGAGAGAAAGAGATTTTTAAAGACATCATTGTCGTCATGATAAGTGTAATAACAGGAGGATCCAAATAGAAAAGAGTCGTAAGAAGAGGATATACTGGTGGAATACACACCGATACACAATACACAGATACACACTCACATTGCAGCTCCGCCCACAAACACCTGACCTGCTGGTTTCAGGATGTTTTCTTGTTGCCCTGCAACAAACACTCCCCCTGCTGGTGAGCAGAGGTTTGGCTGATATTGCTTCTGAGAGGAGGGTGAAGGAACGCAGCACTGTTAGATGTGTTATTGTGATTATTACTGTTCAGACATCTGAGTCTCCTCCTCAACGCTTCCAAGTCTGGAAACTAAACGCTGGGACTTCATAAGGTGCATTCGTCAGAGAGTTTGGTGTTTGTAAGAGAAGAAGTTAAATCAGAGTACTGGGGCGACTACGAGTGTGTTGACTGAATATTCACGTGGACTGGAATGTTTCCCCGTTCAGATATCAGACCGACAGAACCGGACTCAAAACATGTTGGTGTTCAGAAAGATGAGCTACCTTTCATATGGATATCCGCGTGTGTGTGTGTGTGTGTGTGTGTGTGTGTGAGCAGAATGCCGCGGTGCAAGAAGGCATGTTCATTCACTTAATGCTGAGTCTGTGCATCGAAAAAGTCAAAAATAATACCATGAAATAAGTAAAAAAGGAGAAATCACGGGGGAGCAGAGAAATGTACAAGCAAACCACGTAACCTTAATGTGATGTCATTCCAAATGTTAAGTGCAGACAGATAGATAGATCTATATACTGTATGTATTCATATGCTGGGTAAATATTCTGGTAATCTTACTTCTATGTGTATATATACCTCCAAGTAGACATATATAAATAGTCTAACATATAAAGCCATATTACAGTGTACATATCCTCCTAATGTAAGCCATAGCAAAAACCCCATGCTTTACATAGAAAAAGGCATCCACGACATTTAAGAAAAAAATGTACAATTTATGAAACATGGTAACAATAATAAATAGTATTATAGAATTGCTGCTGTACACAAAAAAAGCCATTTTTAAAATTTCACTCATATAAAAATATGTTTTAGTGCAACCGTACGTAATAGTAATATCCATAACTTCACATCGCTTGTCAAGACTTTAAGGTGTCCAGAAAGAAAGAAAGACGGGGGAGGTGGGGGAGGTAAAGGGGGAGGGGGCGGGACTGCATTTATTACAAAGCTGATACGTGAGAGAGTCATATTTACATTGGCCTTCCTGCTTCGTGTGCTTATCAGAAAATAAGCCGAAACAAAGAAGGGAACGATGGAGGAAAAGGCACACACGTCTGATCTGTCCTTAACGACGTACCGCTGAGTCCTGATTGGTCGGTTCGGCCGGGCTCCTGTTGGTGTGTGATGTCATCAACGTGGGAACACACACATCCACGCTGCAGAAGTCCATGTGTGTCTGAGTACCTTCTGACAGCAGTGTGTGTGTGTGTGTGTGTGTGTGTGTGAGAGAGAGAGTGTATAAAGTGAAGTAGAACGTGTTAAAAGTGTGCAAAAGTATGTGTTTCCTCTCTCTGTTGCACGTCATCCCTTCCTATGATCCAAACAAACTAAAGAACTCCTTCCTCCTCCGCAGCCTTACGACGCGTCGCCGCTCATCGTTGTGCTCTCCGCCTCCCCGTCTCTCTTCAGCCGGAGGCTCTCAGAGCCGGGGCTGGGAGGGTGAGGGGAGGAGGAGGAGGAGGGGGGAGTCGGGGAAGGGGAGTGATGGGAGGAGGCGGGGGGGAGTGGCGGGTGGGGAGGCCTGAGCTCCAGGCCGCTAAAGTGCTGAATCCCGGGACCTTGTGGAGGAGAAGGTGAAGGCTGAGGAGACGGTGGCGCCGTGGCGACGGACGGCGAGCGCTGCGGTTGGTGGAAATCGTGGGACAACGCAGAAGGAGAGGAAGAGGAGGACGAGGTCCCGCCTTCTCTCCACCTATCCCCTCTGGCTCCTCCTCCTCCTCTCTCGGCGAGCTCCTCTGAGTCAATGCAGAGCGAGGCGATGGCTTTGGTGCAGGTCTGGATGCTCTCCTCCTGCTCCTGCCTCACCCCTCCCTCCCTCACCCCTCCCTCCCTCACTCCTCCCTCTCTCTCCTGCGATGAGGGGTGAGGTGAAGACGACTCCCTCAGCCTCTCGCCTCGGACTCCCCTCTCGGTGAAGGAGGTGAAATGAGGGGAGGCGGCCTCCTCCTCCGAGGTGCTCTTCTGCAGCAGCAGGCGCGATGCCATCAGTGGCGCCCCCTGCTGGCCCAGAGGGGCGGTGACGGAGGTGGGGACGGAGTGTACCATCTGGATGCCTCCGATGGGGATCATCGGGAACGGAGAACGCACCTGAAATTAAAATGATGGTGAACATCTGCCTCAATCCCACATATAAATCCGCCACGGAAAATAGTCCTCCTGTCATTAGATAGTAACTACAGCGGTCAGGAAACTACTCACTTTAAAATGAATGAGCTGTACTGTAAAATATGTACGACGACATTCTGTATGACCGTTACACTGTGGAGGCATTTTATTATATAAATATTGTGTTTACAATAATGGGGATAAAATATATGAAATGAAATAATGCTACAAAATAAAATGTACAAACCCCAGATATAGAAGGTACAAATACATACTTATAAATGATGAGATTGAAGTACCTGGAGTTGAGAGTGGAGAGGAAGGTGACTGAACAGGACCTGGTGAGGTGGGCTGGACTGGTTGCCGCGGCTACCACCCTGGTCCCGTTCCCCTAGCGACAGTGAGCCCAGACAATGTTCCTGGAAACACAAGCGATGAAAATGAACATGGAAACGTGGATGTAATCACAAACCATTTAGTCAAATGTATTTATTTGTTCTGCTTCTCGGTTCATTTCAATTAAATGTCAAACCCGCAGAACAAACACTCGTTGGACGCCGTGAGTTCAAATAAACACATTTGGGGCTCGCAATGGAAAACCAAATATTTTGTGAGGCGATAAATCAATATGCCTTGATGAGAAGTGCACAGAGATGTGATTGTTCTGGTGTAAGAGAAACAAACACAAAGTGTGAATAACGGTGGTTAAAACATTAATCTGTGATGAGGTCGTATCGATGCCGAGCCAGGCTCGCTCTCTGCTTCACGCTCGCTTTAAGTGGAACCCGCCGCCGCCGCCGCTTAAAGCCGAGCTCTTAAGAAGAAAAACAGCCGCGTTATAAACCACACGAAGTCGGCCAACATCCCGTTACCACGGAAACCAGCAGCCGCTGTTCCATCCAACACACCGAGTCCTGGTTTCCTCGTCCTCTCCAGATGCTTTTCCTCTCCGCTCACTTTCAGGACAAGCAGGAGTGTCAGCGAGGTTATTACAGATCCCCTTTCTTCTGTTTGAACCTTTCTAATGTGTTCTCCTTTTAACTTGATTTGTTTTTGGACGTTAATGAAGTAATGAAAAAATTCATAGTACGTTGAAAAAAGTCCTGAAAAAATTAATGAAAAAATTCATAGTATGTAGAAAAAAATCATCAAAAAAGTTCTGAAAAAATTCATAACATGTAGAAAAAAAATCACAAAAAAATTCATAGCACGTCGAAAAAAGTAATGAAAAAAATTCATAGTATGTAGAACAAAATAGTGAAAAAATCCTGAAAAAAGTCCTGAAAAGATTTATAGTATGTAGAAAAGAAATTACGAAAAAATTCATAGTATGTCGAAAAAGTAATGAAAAAATTCATGAAAAAATTCATAGTATGTCGAAAAAAGTCCTGAAAAAATAATGAAAAAAGTCCTGAAAAAATGTATAGTATGTAGAAAAGTCATAAAAAAAACATGAAAAAATTCATAGTATGTTGAAAAAAGTCATGAAAAACGTCATGAAAAAATTCATAGTATGTAGAGAAAAATAATCAAAAAAGTCCTGAAAAAATATATAGTATGTAGAAAAAAGTCCTGAAAAAGTGAGTGTGTTGAAATAACAGAATGTGGAAAGCTCAATGATTATCTTAAACACCACAGAAAATAAAATCCTCGTCTCAGTCTGATCCGGTTCTTACTCGGCTGCAGTTAAAGGTCAAACATATATAGCTCATCGTGCTTAAATTAAAACCTCTCATTTCAACCTTTGTCCGATCCTACCACATCTACCAGCATCAAAACAGGAAGGGTGTGGTTACGGAGCAATGCCCGCCTTCTGCTCCATTTCATTGGCTGCCTGGGCCGAACTTTAACATTGACAAGCGACGCGACTCCGCCACTGGATCGGAGAGGTTGAGAATATCGTAACTTTTTATACATGTCGAAAAGTGCTAGAAAAGTTTCGGGACTCTTACCGTCTCCATCTCGGTGCTGGTTCTGCAACGCCCCAGAGGACCCAGCTCTGCCGGACCCAGCAGCCCGGCCTGGTGACCCGGTCTGAGGCCCCGCAGGCCACTCTGCTGGCCGCTGGTCACACGGAAAAAAGATACCACATTAAGACTTTTACTAAAGTAAACATCTAGTGGTGACACCACCCCTCCCTTCCAAGCGTGTCGGAGGTCTATAGAGGCCTTCAGGGAACAGAAACGCTATCTCTAGTTTGGTTGGTTCTAGGCTACTATAAACATAAACAGCTCATTCTTCAGGTTATTCAACATTAATGAAAACTTGTTGCTCTAAATCCTAAACACTGTATTTTATAAACAACACATTGGAAGCATCAGTCCTGCATGGCTGACCTTTGAAATCTGATCTTCATGTTCTATTGAAGTGTTTATTTTGTTGTCATGTTTACCTGATTCTACCGACTGTCAAAGAAACTGTTCTAACACACGTAACGTAGATTCTTGGACTCACCTCTGGTGGTGGAGGTGTTGGTGCAGCCCGCGGCGAGGAGACACGGGCCGGATCATCGCCCTGTGGCGTCCTCGGGGTGAAAGGTCACGCTTGTAGTCCCTCCCTGCGGGCGACGTGGGCCGGGACAGAGGGGAGAGCAGCGAGAGGCGGCCCCTCCTGGGGGAGAGGTCCCGCCTGAACCCCCCCGCCGCCCCCAGCTCCCTCTTGGGGGAGACGTGGCGCAGCGGGGAGGCGTCCCGCCGGGGCGACAGGTGTCTGGTGCCGGGCGACAGGTCTCGCCGCGGGGAGAGGTATCGCCGGGCTGACGGCGAGGAGGAAGGGGAGATGGGGGAGGGGCATCCAGAGTGGTCCAGCCCTGGCGAGGACAGGCGGGAGGACGGGAAGGAGAGGTCCGGGGAGGGCACGGGGAGGTCGTCGTCCATGGAGGAGGGCGGAGCCAGCAGCCTGATGCCCAGCGACCTCTGCAGGCCTCGCTGGTAGTCTGCCGGGTCGTGGTCGCTGGGCGGGGCCTGAGGCGTGATCTGGATGCTCGGCACCGTGGTGAAGTAGCCGAACAGCGGCGGCTTGTTGGCGTTGCCCAGGAGGTCGGAGTGGTGCGGGAGGCGAGGAGCCGGGTAGGAGGAGGCCACGGCCGTGATGGACATGGAGGCCAGGCTGTACGGCTGCGGGCTGGTGGAGCGCGAGCGAGTCTTCGGGGTGGAGTCGCCGTCGTAGTCGTCCTCATCATCCTCGTCATCGTCCACCTCATCGCCGTCCTCGTCGCCGCCGTCCGAGTCATCGGCGTCTGAGAACTGGTGATCCGCCATGGCGCCTCGGGATATCTTCTCTGACTTCTGGCCTTCATCTCCGACGTCTAGAGGAGGAGGAGGAGGAGGAGGAGGAGGAGGAGGAGGAGGAGGAGATCAGAAGGGAGAAAGTAAAGTGGAGGAAGTGGAGAGAAACAGTATTAATATGTGGTCACCACTGAAACCACACTCCTCCCGGCTCAACCAATCACAGGAACCTAAATACAACCACGTCATTGAGACACGGTGGTGTTTCTGCAGGACGGACAGAATTTTTGTACATATTTTCAAACCTTTTTGCAGTTTTTCTGATTCTTTGGTTTTTAGTATATATATGTTATTATTTCCTATTTGAGGTATGAACTATGTTTCTACTGTGTGTGTGTGTGTGTGTGTGTGTGTGTGTGTGTGTGTGTGTGTGTGTGTGTCTGACAAAACCTTACTTTACACTAAAACACAACATTTATGTGAAGTTCCTGTTCTGTAGCCACTGACAGATTTCATTTCCACCTCTCAGATAATTCTCTAGACAAACAGTAAAGTATGCACCAACGTCCTGGAGCTCCACAACCAGTAATATTCACATCATATCAAATTAAACCCAGTCTCCAGAAATATGAATAACATAATTCCCTTTGATGGAACAGCACGGCCATAAAAACACTCTTAGGTTGGTATGAAAGTGTAATAATATGCAGATGAAATGAAAAGGGGATTTTAAATGTTTAATTTCCTTGTAGATGTGAGATAGAAAAGTATAACTCATGTGAAAATATTACTGGATACATTTGTGACTTAAATCCTAAATTTCCAAATGAAACAAACTAATTAAAAGTTGATGTAAATGTACACAGATAATACTGTGACTTATCAATGACATCCTGCTCCAGCACTTACATATCCTTCATCGTTTCAACCTAACGAGTCCTAACGAGGTCAGTGTTGGACTACAGCTGTTGTTGTTGTTGTTGTTGTTGTTGTTGTTGTTGTTGATGGTGAACATGAACTAATCCCACTCATTTCAAGCTTCATTATCAGCTCATCTAAAGATTAACGAGACGCTGAACCAAACCGTTCACAAACGCTGAGATGATCATTTATTATCGGTGAATATTTCATGGGAAATCACATTCAAACCTCTCAGACCCACAACATCTTCCCCAGTCATAATGATCAGATTATTATCCTATCGGCTTATTAACGCCACGGCCAACTTCATGGATCACGAAGAGAAAAAATACCATAAACGGGAAACGACGAGGAAAATGTCGGAAAAGGAAATTTCGTCTTTAAAATGGTTGGTGGGAATTTATTATAATAATCTAATAAAGGACTCCAAACAAATGGTTTTTCTTTTTGTTCTCTTCTGTGTGTGTGTGTGTGTGTGTGTGTGTGTGTGTGTGTGTGTGTGTGTGTGTGTTAGTCTTTCCTACCTCCTTCGTCTGCCTCCGTGTCCTCCACAGAAGACATGGACACTCCCAACTCCAGACACTTTTTCATATGAGCCTTAGACTTCATGTGCTTCGTCAGGTTCCCTACAGATCACACACACACACACACACACACACACACACACACACACACACACACACACACACACACACCGTTTAATGACTAAGTCTTACTGGAAACCAGAGCTTGTTTGGCTGCAGAGGGACAAAGAAAGAGAGTGAAATGGAAATAGAAGCAGCGAGACCACAAAATTACAATTTACAAATTATATATAATTTATCCATAATGTGATGTAATGACAAAATGACTCTGGGTTGAATACAGAGTCAGACTCATTCTGTACATGGGGGGGTAATGTCTTCTTATTAAAGATGAGATGTCAGTCCTGTTGGACCACAGCGACGGATAAACAGCCTCTCTGCAGGTTTACTTACTTCCATGCTTACTTCTTGGGTCAAAGCTCTAATGTGGAGTTTTCCTCATGAATATCTGATAAAAGCCCGACAACATGCGCTGAATGAGATCGAAGAAGCCCACCTTTGGTCTTGAAGGCGAAGTTGCAGAACTTGCAGACGTAGGGCCGGACGTCGGTGTGCGTCCGGATGTGTTTCTTCAGCATGCTGGGTTTCTTACAGCGGATGCCACATTCCTCACAGATGTACTTCCCCCGCCCGCGACCTCGGACGTACACGTAGTCCTCGTTGGATTTGTACCTGAACGCAGAGCAAGGAGCAGATCATGTAGACGCGTTTCTGCTTTAAATGAAGACGTTTGAGCATGTTTTACTTCAAGATTAGTGATTAAAAGCAACAAAATCAATTTAGACCTTTAATTCTGGATCATATCAACGTCACGTGATACACTTCAAAATGCAACTTATATTATTCCATAAAAACATACGTAATAAATAACTTTAAAACGGCATTTAATCCAGAAGCAACAATAAAATGAAATCTACATAGATTTACAGGATATAAATGTGCATCTGAACCTTCGGACAAAGTAAATCTTATGTTTTAGCTGTAAGTTTTACCTCAATGATACTCGCCTCTGTTTTAAAGATGCATCATAGCATTAACATTTTAATAGGAATATTTAATGTTTTATGGAGAGGGATATTTTACAGTGTCATAACCCCAAACATATCTGGTATTTTCTTGTTGATGATTGAATCTGAGGATCTGTGGTGAATTAAAATCTGATGAACTCATGTTTGCCCAACATTAGAATACGTTTTCCAGATGTTTTTTATGTTTTATTAGGAATACCTGAGATGAACCCAACGACTTAACAACATAAAGTACAACAACATCAAGAACGTATTCCTTAATAACAATCTTCCTCGTGGATTATCAGATACAAAACTCCTCTTCAGTTCCACCATCACACATTCATGAAGCGTAGCCGAGGTTTCTCTGTTTCAGGGATCAGAAGCTGAACTGGGAACCAGTTCTCGGTGTCTTCATGCTGGTTCTTTCTCTCTAGAAGCAGACCACAGTCCTGCCTCCATATCCTTCCACAGACATGATGTTCTGTCCCGGCTTGGCGGCGGGGTCGGTCTGCCGTGGAGAGAAGCGACCACCGATCAGACGATCACAGCTCCTCTGTGAAGTCTGTGTGGTGAAACGTTTAAACGGCTGGTGAACTGTGGAGTGACGGTGCGTTCAGGGCCCCTTGTGTCGAAGGAGGTCAAGTATCAGGTTCATCAAACGCTGCGTCCGCCGGCGAGATTCGTCTTTCAGCTGCCGTCGCCGAGCGGGAAATACCTCGCAGCGCTTCCCCGGGTCGAGACGTTTACACAGCTGCGGCCGCTTCACCAGAAATGAATTATGATTATTTTGTTTTTCTTCGATCGTATTCGCAGCACACGGTAAGACCATGAAGCGGATTCTCTTTCAAAACCACGAAACCTTTCAGGGGACGCGACGACGCAGCGGATCGGTTTCACCGCCAGAACTCGCACTTCGTGGATTTCATCCCGGGAAGACTTTCCTTCTTCTTTAAGTCCTGCGTGTGTTTTCACTTTTCTTATGACTGTATGCACACTGTTACGCTCATGCATGTGTGTGTGTTTCTATGCTTCTATCCACTTATTGCTTCTAAAGTGTCCTTCGGGGACAAAAGGGAATAACTTCACTGTCTGATGCATTTAATAACGGCCTGTGTGTGTGTGTGTGTGTGTGTGTGTGTGTGTGTGTGTGTGTGTGTGTGCGTGTGCGTGTGTGTGTGTGTGCGTGTGTGTGCGTGTGTGTGTGTGTGTGTGTGCGTGTGCGTGTGTGTGTGTGTGTGCGTGCGTGCGCGTGCGTGCGTGTGTGCGTGTGTGTGTGTGTGTGTGTGTGTGTGTGTGTGTGTGTGTGCGTGTGTGTGTGTGTGTGTGTGTGTGTGTGTGTGTGTGTGCGTGCGCGTGCGTGTGTGTGTGTGTGTGTGTGTATGTGTGTGTGTGTTCCATCCAGTAACCTCGTCTCATTGGCTCGACTGTTAAACCATAAAACATTAAATACAGGAGGAATGTCTCAGACTACACAGCTTTGGACAACTTCTTCTTTCTCTGTGGAAAACACTGCAACTTTAATCATAGAATTAATAATAGCAATGACAATAAAGGATCTCCATCGCTATGACAACCGAGGCTTTGTTGTCATCCGCATTGACTCGGCGTCTGCTCGCTGTGTTAACTGTGGTTGATGCAGTAAAATAGGAACGCCCGGCTGGGATAATAAACATGAGTTTGTATTTAAAAACCGGGGTCGAGGAAAGTGGAAGGCCTTTACGAGGACACCTACATGTTGGTACGTTCCACCGCCGCCCGACCACGGCGTTACAACAGTCACAACATTCAACCTGCTGGTTTCATGCTGAGCAACACCAATCCTCAAATCTCTGAAGAAGGCAGGTTTACCAAAAAACATCAGTCAGGCTAAAAATAACTCGGGACACTGAGGTTTGGATGCACTTCTTCAGGTCGGAGACAACGTGACTTCACAACAACTCTTCCTGCTGACGCGACGTTCAACAAGCAACAGTTATAATTAGTAATAATACTAATGTCCTGCAATGAGACTGGCTGGTCCAAAAAGTCTATTTAAAATAAATGAAATAAACTTATTTCACATCTCAGGAGTTCCTTTTTCTAATCATGTGGTACAAATCAAATGGACTTCAGTGTAACATCCTAAAACTTAAAATTAGGAATGTAACTAAAGTACAATACATATCAAATTAAGACTTCATCTCTTATTAACATAAACAAAATGAACAAATGTGCTGATGTTAGAAAAAGGCTTTTAAAACCCAACTAATGAGGGAGGGATCCCACTTCACACTGGTCTATAAAAGGGAGAGAGAGAATCATGAAAGCCGACATGCAAGTCTTTAGCCCGCGATGGCTTCACCAGACACCAATTAACCCCAAAGAATAGGCTGTAAAAGGAAAAGCCCTTTTTATATATTTACATATATGAATTATGCTCAACCAGACGTCTTTAAAGTTCACCCAGAGGTCACCCGGGTGCGTTGTTGAATATTATAAAAACAAGTCTAGATGTCTGAGGTTTGGATTCAGGCTGAGATCCTCACGTCGGGTTTCTCTTCGTGTTGAAACATAAAGGATTGAAGCTCTGAAGCTCTTTGTCTGAGAACATTAACGGTTCCCCTCAACATTTCTCCGTGTTAGATTTCTACTGTTGTCTTCCAGCCAGGTTTGTTTGTTTGTGTTTTCTGCAGCAGTGCAGACATTTACATGTTAATTTCCTTGTAAGACCGTCTCTAGAACTTTTTGATCGTTGACTTTTAAGTCTCATTAGGGCTCAAACTACTTTGCAGACACTTTAAATTCTGGTAGTGTTCCCACTCATATAGTCTTACAGTAATAGACTTCCAATCTGCTCCCTGCTGTTCCCACTGGTCTCCAAGGAGGGATTCAACACACTACAACAATAATACGGGTTTCATCTGCATCAAAGTGCAAGGGCAAACAGCAAGAACTACATTTAAATGATTTATGGTTCAGATTTAATGGAATAGAAAACAAACGGTGTTATCTCTCACTAGAATACGTGTGATATTACATGAGATAAATGTTAAAGGACTTACCCGCCTTCGAAGATCTTGATGCGTGTCGGTTCGGTGGCGGGCTGTTTGACCGAGACCTCCTTCTCCACCTGCTCCTCCTTCGAACGCTCCCATGACACCACTCCCTTCATCTTCCTCCCAAAATGGCCGACATCAACTGGCATCAGCTCCGGCTTCAACTACAGAGAGGAAGAAGGAAAGAGGAGAGCCGTAGCATGAATCAACCGGTCACACTTCCTGTGACTGACATGACTTTTACATGCGCGTACGTCAGCATACCTGATCGAACCTCAGCTTCCAGGCTACAGACGACACCAGCTTCCCAGAGCTGGGTGGCGCCATGGCTGCGGTGGAGTACATCAGGTCGGTGTTCCTCCTCTGCTTGGAGCGCAGCAGGGCGAGCGCCGCCTTGGTGCTGAGGTTCAGAGGGTTGGGGTCGTAGGAGCTCACGGACCAGGAGTTGTAGACGGAGCTGTGCAGGGCGGTCGGGCTGCTGTTGGGTTTGGTGTAGTTCAGGAAACACCAGCTGACCCTGCTCATGGTGCGCAGGCTCGGGAACTGGAAAAACTGCTGGACGTCAGCCACGTCGGTGAGCAGTAGAGTCTGGCCCGCCGCTCCGGGCAACACCGCGCTTTGGTTGGCGGCGAGCTGGACCAGCATGCTGACGGGGATCTCGCTGCTCGTGGGCTGGTTTGCCGGTTTGTCGTCGGCGTCCTCTGCATCGTTGGAGGACACCATGGACTGGGGGCTGGAGCTGGACTCTGGGACCGAGTCGTCCACATCCAGCTCCTCTGGGGAGTCCCGACCGCACGATGCCGGGGAGCGGTCCGTGACAATCTGGAGGGGAGGAGTGAAGCTCTCGGCACGGGGAACATCGGGGAGGTGGGGGGCAGAGGATCGGACGGGAATGGTAATCTTGGCGGGGAAGTCACTGAGTGGAGGAGAAGAGGACATCCTCTCCGAATCGTCCATGGAGCCCTCGCTCTTCAGAAGAGCTCGCTGACCTCGGCCTTGCCCCTTCTCCGGTTTGTTCTCGGCCCCACTCAGCTCCACCGCACTCATCTCCTTCACGATCTGTCCGTACATCTTCTCCTCCTTCACCCTCTTCTGCTGCTTCGTCTCGATGACGAGCTCCAGGGAGCTGGCGGGGGAAAGCATGCGCTTGCTGCCTCCGACGCCAGATCCCGAGGCATCCGTGGTGGATATGGTGCCTGACGTCAGCGACAGTGGGATCCCTGTGTTCAGGCGTTGCTCCGGTAGTGAATCTGGAACCTTGCAGGGCGGGTATCGCAGCAGAGCACCATCAGTCTGTCCGAGGAAGTGGGACAGGTTGAAACCTGATCCACTCACACCTCCAGGTGTTTTGCTGACGCTCACAGAGACGACTGGAGACCTGGATGAGCCGATGCCTTGTGCCCCGCTGCCATGGGAAGCTATCAGCTGGCTAACACTGGTGTACATAACACTGCCATACGATGGCACATTGGTTTGAATCCGCACAGGAACCAGCATACCAGGTAGAGAAGCCTGGGAGCCCAGGCTCTGGGTGGCAAAGACGGGCTGGACCTGCTGCAGGAGCATGGCGCGGGCACCGGTGGAACTGGGCAGGGAGTGCTTGGAGGAGAGAGAGGCAAAGTTTTGCTGTTGGGGGGACAGGGGAGAGCTGCGAGACGAGTAAGAGGGGTACATGTGTGAGCTCGGGTTGGCTGACTGTCCGTCATGCGGCTGCTGATCGTGGATCTCGTGCAGGGAGTGGAGGGGTTGTTGTTTGTGGAGCGGATGACCGGCCAGCGAGCCTGGTGACCTGATGTGGAGCTTTTGGAGTTGCTGCTGGGCCTGGATGGTCAGCTGCTGTCTGGGTGTCTGACCGGCGTCCTGACTCCAGAACAGACCGGGTTGCTGGTAAGAAAGGAAGGGGGGGCCACTCGGGTACTGCTGGAGTAGTTCTTTATTCACGACCTCGTGACCTTGATATTCTCCCTCTGATGACGAGCCCTGAGCCTGCAGGCGATGCTGATGGGACCTATTATGGAGAAAAGGTTGAATATTCTACTGCCATTGTTGAAAAAGTACTAGCATTAACAAAATACTTTGCATTCCATATTGTTTGAATTTGTCCGTTCCATCAATAAGAAGTATTTGCGGGCTGTACAGGGAATCCCAGAATGATTTACCTGCAGTAAAGAGGTTCGTCCTGCAGGCTGTCCTCGCTGATACTCTGCTGCAGGAGATGCTGATGGTGCTGTTGGTGTTGGTGGGATCCTCCTCCTAATGGGATTCATTAGAAATGAAAAGTCTTCCCGACAAAATGACCTCCATATGTTAGACTCATATGTTATCATGAAGCTGCGGTTTGAATAAAAGCTTTGAGAAAGCATCACGGATGATTAAGCAGCGATGGATAATTTGACAACACAGTCTTTAGCTCTGTAATTCAAACTTACCACTGGAGCTACCGCCAACTCTCTTGGTTCTGCTGGCTACATCGCTGCTGCTGTGGGGGGACACTTCTGGGCCAGACCAGGCCCCATGTTCCAGAACCTCCTGTTTGATTGACATCTCAGCAGGCCCCGGGTCCTGGACGACTGCCTCTGGATAAACACTCAGTGAAGCCTGTCAAATGCATGCGTGAGCAGGGGGACGTGGTCAGTCTCTATGAATTCAAATACCGTGATATTTACTGAGTACAGAGTCTGTGCAGCTGCACCGTAATAATGTAGTGTGAGGACATCTGAATGAAGTTGAGGTTCTAAGACGTCCAGTGGTGCCTTGGACTTCACTCAGCCCCGTTTCCCCTCTCCCAGCTAGGGAGGGTCCATGGGTGCTCAAACTAAAGAACAATCAACACTTGCAGTTTTTAGATAATGACAATCGTAGGGAGTTTCTTTACCTGTCGGACAAGATATCCACGCCGGCGTTCCTTCATGGCAGAGGCGCTGGAGTATATCTCTCCCTGTCTGGATGAGGACAGGCTTCCGTAGTCAAAAGATTTGCTGCGCATTTCAGGCAACTCGGTGGGCAGCGTGCATGGTGCCTGCTCCGACGACGACCGCCTCATCTCCCTCTGCTGGTGGTGGCTGGAATGACCACTGCCAGGCACCGTCAGGAACTCCGACTGCTTGGGTCCACCGCCAGATGCCAACGAATCATCCTGGTTCACAAAGACAGTGTATTATAGGTGCTGTGTGACTACACAGTAAGAGGATAGCAAAAAACTATTGTAGGTCCAATGCCATGAAGACTAGGCTAGAACCGCTGTAGGGAAGCTACCTGTTTGGTGGGTGAGGCGGACTTGAGGCCTTCCTCCCTGTCAAAGGACATTGAGAATGAAGAGGAGTGGGACAGGTTGCTCTCCTGACTGGGGCTGCGAGACAGGCTGGTGCAGGTGGACTCGAAGCTGGATTCTCCCGATGAGTGCTCCATATCCGCCAGGCGCAGCCTCTTCTTCTTGGGCGGGAGCTTCTCCGACGGCATCTGGGCGAGTGTGTCACTCCTCTGCGGCAGCTGGAACTCCTCCACGTGTTGCAGCTGCTTCTCCGGTTCCTTGGTCATCGGTGCTTCTGGGTTTTTCTCCGGCTTGTCCGGCTCCTCCGTCACCCGGATCTCAGGGATGTTGGGTTGTCGTACTAGCTTATGTGGGATGTGGAAAGGCTGGCCAGGGGATGCGGCGGCAGACGAAGATGAGAGGGAAGCCAGGTCACTGTCACTTTGCAGCTGCTGATCCATGCTCTCCGTCCTTAGCAGGGCAGATTCAGGACTCAGAGCATCTTCAAAGATCTCTGTGTCGGATTGTTCGGAGTACTGGCTGGATAGAGCTTTATCTGAAGGCTGATATCCCGGCTGCTCAAAGGATTCTGACTTCTCAAAGGAATTTGGCCGGCTGAGGGAGTTGGTGTGCTGAATCACTGATATGACATTCCCGACTGCCTTCCTGCCCTCAGAGTCAGGAAACAGTGCGATGTCCTCTGAGCACATGCTGGCACAGGTATCAAAGCTGTCCGACTGGCTGTGAGCACTGTGAAGAGAGCCCTTCCCTGTTGGGGTGCCTCTGGACCCATCAAGACTTCCCTGTTTGAACTCATAATCCCCTATCATCTCTACTGAGCCACTACAGCTGCTGTCACAGTGCCCAGTGTCCTCTTCATCCCCAACACTCGTCTCTTTCCTCCTCTTTCTTGTGGCTATTTCTGACATGCTAACTTTAGCACCATATGGGCTGTAGGCAATGTGTTCTGGGACTCCCGGGTTGCGTTCACCAATCTTCATGCCGAGAGGCGAAGCGAGATTCTTGGGCATGTGTCCGTAGCCCTCGGCCTCTCCTACGTGGGCTTCGTTAGCTGAGTGTTCAAACGCCGCCTGTCTTCTGAGCCGGCGCCCCGGTGGGTAAAACACATCGTCCGACGTCATCATCTCGTCGAAGGAGTGACTGCCTCGAATCGCTGGGGGGACGCTAAGGTTCGGAGGAGAGGAGGTTGGCATGGAGTTACTCCTAATTAGTTGCCCAGAGTCCGATGGAGGCTCCAGAAGCCCTGTACTGCTTTGACAGGGTCCCGTGGGATACTGCTTGGGATCTCCAGAGACTCCTACATCACCTCTGAAACAGATATGATCCTCAGAAATCTTACCCATGTCCAGTTGCTTCAGGCTCGCTAGGCCTGGGTCCGCCCCTGCCATGACCGCTGTGATAGACTGTCTGGATCTGGAGTTTGGTCGGTAGTACCAAGTCCGACCAAACATAATCTCTTCGTATGTCTTTACGTTAGTATTCGGAGGACTGATCTGCTGCTCCGCACTCTCGGAGCGTGAAAAGTAGCCGGAGTCTGTGCTGCCTTTGCTATGAGGACTGAGGAGGTTCAAGGACTGGGTCATGGGAGAGTCGGAGTCCTGACCTTTTTTCTCATTCAGCCTCAAGGCCAAACGTTGTTTGATGGTGGGGGAGTCATCCAGTGAATGTGCTCTTCCAGCGTGTGATGCCAACATGTGGTGTGAGCCCTTTATGTCCTGAAAGGGGGGGCACTCCATCCCCGTGGAAGGAACCCCCCCGGGCTTGGGGACAATAAGGATAGGCACTTTCATAGACCCCACCAGCAGCTCTTCAGCGGAGTCTGCATATGCTGGCTCCACACCACCTGGAGCACAAATCAACAGATTAGAACCGTTCAGCAACAGCAAAACCACAAAATTCCAAATGTATTATTATAATCTAAGCATTGTAAGTGGCACCTATATATTAAAATCTTTTCTTTTTTGATCACTTAAACATTGACCGGCCATAGCTTATGCATTAAAACCTTGTTCATAATAATATTTTTAATGTTTGTGGACAGTGACCTGTGTTCTTGTCCGCCTCGAAGGGGATCTGTGGGATGGGGCTGTCTTTGTCCGTCAGCATGGTGGAGCCCTCCACACCTTCTTCGTCTGTGTCGGTACTCTGCTCTCCGTCCGAGTGGACCTCGGCCTCACCTACCGGGGACGCCTGGTCCATGTCCCCGCCACGTGCCACGGTTAGCTCTGAGAACGGTACGAGTCCGGCCTTGATAGCGTGAGCATGGGACTTGCGATGCTTGTAAAGGTTGCTCTTGGTTTTGAAGGAAAAGCCACAGGGTACACAAGGGTATGGCCTCTCTCCGGTATGCGACCGGATGTGCTTCTTCAAGACGCTGGGCTTGGCACAAGCTCGACCACAGTAGTGACAAATGTACTTTCCGGGCTTTTTCGGCTTCTGGTCTTTTTTGCTGAAGACCTCCTCTCCAGGCTCGGGGCCCGACTGAGAATACTGTCCGAAGGAGCTGGGTAAACTGGGAGATTTCTGGCGGGGAAACCTCCCGGCCCCAGCCCCATGAGGATGAGTGTGTCCCGGGTGTCCTACGGGGTAAAGGTCATCCGAGGGCAGCTGGCCTGCAAATGGCCAGGCATGAGGCTCGAGTCCTGGCTGGGGTTTGGCTCCTGAGAGGAAGCGCTCGGTTTGCGGGTGCTGAGGGTACGGCTGGCTGAGCTGGTAGGAGTATCCCCTTGGGAACCCCTGAGCAAAGGGCCCTTGGGGTTCTTGAGATGGTGGGCCTCCCATGGCTCCAACTGCAGAAGGACCAGATAGCAGCTTCCCAGAATTCCCTGTGATTGCGTACTTCTGTTGGGGTGCTGATCCCCCCGTGGCACCACATGGCAAACTCTCACGTAGTTTTGCCTCTGGGTCAGCAAAAGTGCTTCGTTTGGTGGTAGCAGAGGGCTCGGACGCCCACTTTCTCTGTAGAGGTGCCTTCTCCTTCCCCGGTTCCTTACTGGAGCATCTCGGCCCGGCAGGTGATTCACGAGCCTCCATGTTTGTGAAGCTCTTCTATGGGTTAGAGACGGTGGGGAAGTCGGGAAGGTTCTGGAGGCTTACAAGGTCCCAAAACTACCAGACATGGTAGCTGAACCTCTGTGGGCTGCCGACAAGTTCACAGAAACAGGAAGTACCCGTTCATCGCTGAAACAGACGGATTGTAAAGCCAGGCTGGAAACAGGAATCAGGAAGTGGGAATAAAAGTGGAGCCTCAGTGGATAACATCAGAAGTCTTTCACTCCTTTTGCCATTTTGTAAACTGTAATGTTTCTGTGCAGAAGAATCCTTTTGAGATCTAGAGACGACACAAAAACAAGGAAAATGTTCATGGACAACCTCACGGTGTATTTCATACCTGCAGGGAATCGTGGTTAACGCAACATACTGAATGTTCTCAGAGTGTAAATACTAACTTTTTTCTCTGGGAAAGTGCTTGTAAAGTCTCTTTCTTTAGCTTCAAACATCATCCAATTTTCTCACCAAAGACCTGCAACAAAAAAACGAAAGACAAAAAAAGACAATTAGTTTTTTTTCATCCACAATAATCCATGAACACAATCAAACAGGTAATAATGGTACAAATGAGGAGCTAACATACAGCTTGTTGTGCCATGCGATACAACATTACGGCTGCTAAGTGCAACATAACACCATCTACTCGGTTCACGGAGGACTCACGTACATGTGCCAATGTAAATGTCATTGATTGCTCAGTTAGTTTCTTCACACTGGAATCCATCTGAGCTTTTTTCCCTCCCCCCTCCCTCCTCCCTCCACTCAGTGAGTCACCGATGCAAAGTGAGCCCACGCTGTTCCTAAAAAGACACAAAGGCTTATAAATAGCGCTGTGGAAGTGACGTCGGAGTGTCATAATGTGTGTAGGCGTTCAAAAAGGCCGAGTCGAAGAGCAGCCATCAGCGCTGGCACCTTCGCTTCCTCCCCGGGTGTCACAGTTTCATCTATCTTGGTATGTACTTCTCAAAAAGCAAGCCAGAACACACACACACACACACACACACACACACACACACACGCATACCTACGTACAGTACTCACAGGCATTGCAACTGCACTGCAAACACTGCAGCAGGCATGTGTGTTTGTGTTTCCGTTCTTTAACGTTTCTCAACCACACCAACACCTGACACACACACACCCTGCTGAAGTTGCATTTTTGCTTTGTATTTCCTCATCTCAGGGTTTTTAAACGACCAACACGCACTCTGATTGCGCCACACACTCACACACACACACTCACACACACACACACACACACACACACACAGGCCCTGATGACGTGGGTGTCTCGGGGCCAACGTGAGATCTATATATAGCGGCGGAGGGAAACATGCTGTATTGGTAGCAGCAGGAATGTTAACTTTGGGCTACCTCGGCTTTCTTTCGCATGCAGCCTTCGACACAAACACCAGGAACATTATCTCAGAGACTGTTTGCATGTTTCCATGTTTTCCATGGTGTTAAGAGAACAAGAATGTGGGCCAAAACAACCCAAAAGGACTCTTTGAAACAATGATGATCCAGCACACGAGTGTCAGTCTGTGCAGACGGGAGGTAAAGTTGGTCCTGACAATGTTGAAACACACATTGAGACTGCAAAAGGTCAAAGGTGATGCCTTCAGGGACAATGGGACACGTACCTCACACAGTGGTGTAGGGCTGGGTATTGTTTAGAATCTCACGATTCGATTCGATTTTGATTCGTTGGGTCGCGATTCGATTCAATATCGATTCGATTCGATATTGATTGAAATGCTTCGATATCGATTCAGTATCAAGTAGAAATACACAAGTAAGAGTACCAGATCATTTTTTCAAATAATTTATTTAGTTTCATGCCTTATGAACAGCCGTGGTATAACTCATAGCATGATAAAACAGGACACTGCTTAAACACTGAACTACAGTGCATGTAACGGGTTCACACCGGCCACGGAAGCTATGGTAGTAGACAGTAGTAGTGCAGATATACCGTTGAAATGCACATATTTGTTTATCTACTCTTCACATTTATTAAATGTATTTTCTCTTCCTGTTTCCCAGTGCGAGTTGAGATACACAACTATGATCGCATTTGTCAATCGCGGTATTTTATTTTGAAAATTGACCGGATTGTCTCGTGTCTCTTTGTGTGATTTCCTGCCAGAACTGACGCGTTCTCTCGTGGCACGCGCTAAAAATAGAGCAGACGCCGAAACGATCGCTTCACGGCGCGGGACGGCCGCGCCTATTCGCGGCGCTCCGTGTCTGGTGTGAACTACACTATCGCTTAACAGGGGCGCCGAAAGGAAGCGGGCTCCGCTACGCGCCTATTCGCGGCGCTTCCGCGGCCGGTGTGAACGCTGGGGTGCAGTCGAATAGTCTTTTTTGCTTAGGAAGGTTCCTAACTGAAGAAGTAACCCGGAAGTAAACAAGTGGCCGCCATGATAAGAGCCGTTCGAATTCTCTAAATGCAAAGGAAAGGAGCTCCAATGCTTCCTTTCAGAGCTCCTTTAGCATAGGATGCAACGGACCTTCCTATGCGAAAGGAAGGAGATTACGCCAACCCACAATTCTTAGCGAGAGCAACATTTAAAGTGCCGCACACCTCGGCCGTTCATGAAAACAAACGATATGTGTATTTACATATTTAACAATGACTTTCATGCAGACATATAGTAATTGGAATAGTGATGATAAATGTGTATGAACAGTGATAATAATTGAATGTTTTTAAAAATTTTTTATTTCAATCATGTTACAAATGTTTGACAAAAACGAAACTAAAACCACAAATGAAACGTAAATACAGTAAAAACGGTCAAACAGGAAGGAGGAGCTGCTGGACCTGAAGCCGGTCAGTGAACCAGCTGTTTATAAAACCAACATGTGGAGAAGTGGACGATGCGTTTTTTGTAGTCCATTATTGTAGTTTCTCCAGTGCAGACGCACGTCAATCGCCGGTGTCGATCATCAGCTGTCAATCATCAGCGGCCGCGTTATAATGACGTAGCTTAGTGAAAGTCCGGTCGGATTCTCTGAGCACCGCGGTCGACTATTCCTAAGTCCTTTTGAGTTCTCCTATCGCCTTTCCTTAACCCCGTGACGTTTTCCCCAGAGGTCAAGGAATAGGAGATAGGAATAGGAGTTAGGACCTTATTTTTTGACTATTCGACTGCACCCCTGTACTCGCTCCGGTCGCCATATTGTAATGGTTTGGTCTAGTGCGGCCCCCGTCCGTACAGTGCGAATCACACGAGGGTGTCGGTCACAGCGCCCCCACTGGCCAGGGGCTTGAATCGATTCAGAAAATGCCTGAATCGATATTGAATTGCGGGGAACAGAATCGCAATGCATTGCTGAATCGATATTTTTACCCATCCCTACAGTGGTGATAAGTTGACACACTGTGATGAGGGGAAAACAATGATAATAGCATTATTGTCTCCGGTGGGCCGGTCGGACCCCAATTGAGTTTGTTTGTTTGTAAGTGTTTGCTTTTGAAGTATTAACTAGCTTTATTAGCTTAATTAGGAAGAGTAGAGTTGAATGTACCCGTGTTACCTGGATATATCATTTTCAACTGTACTCATTGGTGTACCTATTTATTGTCTTAATTCACAAAAACTGGAAAAAGTAAAGTTTAAAAACACAATGTTGAAACAGTGAAACACACCAGCATTGTAGCATTGTAGCATCGTAGCATCTATAAGGCCTGTAGCACACACCAGATGAGCTGCACAGACGAGCGAGTAAAGGTCCAACTTCAAAGATGTGTCATACCTGCAGCAGAATTAATTGACATAATGACTTCCACGACTAGCGAGCTACATATATTTACGTTGTTATTTAAAAAACAGCAACATTTAGCTCCTGATTCCTGATTTCTGGCTACCGACGTTCTCAAAATTCAAACACTTACTGTATCTCTCGCTGCCATTTGGGTTTCGCAGTTTTACCGACTGCTACCTGACACACACACAAACACACACACCCCGATAATAACTGTGACTATGAAAGCATGTGGATCGTCTTGCTGAAAGCCCAGGTGAACATCATGTAATGCTGACTGGTTTTGAACGTGTAGAATGGTCTGAATCGTAGCAGAGTGAGTGGGAAAGTGTAGTGAATGGCTTACATAAAGCTTTATTCATACAACCTGCTCCAGTTCCTGTGCGTAGGAGAGACATAGCTACTGGTGTGTGTGTGTGTGTGTGTGTGTGTGTGTGTAGGCTGGCAAAGGGCATGACGAGACACCCAAGCTGTAGGTAGGTCAGAACAAGGCGCACACAGAGGCTACACTCAGAGGTAAAAATAGTTCGGCACACACACTCAAACACTCACAATCACAACGCTTTAAATAACCGGAGTTACTTAACGTGAAGGAGCAGAGATCAGATCGGTTTTCATAGACATGGAAATAGATCTAGGTGGTGTTTTATACCCACACTTACTTTTCTCAGAATAACAAACCCCATCCAAGTGTCTTTTGTTTGTGTTCCTACCTTCCAAACAGCACAACGTGTCCCGAGTTATTTAGTCAAAAACGCCCGAGAGCATCCCCTGCTTTCTGGTCTGGTGGACTCTCAATGGACCTGTCCATCAGCAGGTAAGCCCCGCCCCCTAAAGCATCCCCTGCTTTCTGGTCTGGTGGACTCTAAATGCACCATGAACAGCGGCGCCCCCTGTTGGACACCTTGCTTTCTTATGCCTCCTTGCTAATGTGGACTTCATGGACTCGCTTGAAGCTAGTTGCTGATTCACTGAAAACATAATCCACAATGCAGCTTCACTGAGTGGGAACATGGAGAGCAGCGTTGACCCCGTTAACGTCTCTAGTACAACACAACTTACTACCATCAAGTTCTCAATTCCTGGTCAGTTACAAAAACACTACTGAAACTTTAATGATAGGAGAATCTCCGAGGATCTAAGAAGTTGTTGCATCTCGGGGCTGTTTGCAGAATGAGTGTTGTTTGTCCTGCAGCCGGATCTCAGGATCCCAGTGCTGCTCTCTAGTACTTGGAGACGAGCTGATGCACGAGAGGTTTGAGAGAACCGGGGTGGATGCAGGTATGTACAAGTGGACACACACACACCAAACCCTGGGGGTACGAATACTGTGTGGGCATTAACCATGCAGTATGAACAGAAGGCTGTGTGTGTGTCTGTGTGTGTCTGTGTGTGGTGCTCTATGAAGTGTGTGGGAGGCTGTTCATCCCTCTCTCTCTCTCTCTCTCTCTCTCTCTCTCTCTCTCTCTCGGGTATAATGTTGCCAAAACGACAAAATAATAGATCAACATTTGTGCAAAGCTCTACTTGTAACATTATCAGTGTGTGTGTTTAAAGTCAGGGTTGTGATGCATTCATCTCTCCTACACACACACACACACACACACACACACACACACACACACACACACACACACACACACACACACACACACACACACACACACACCAATAATCCCTCTCCTACAGTGTCTTGTTCAGATATGCAGTAGATAAGCCTCTCATTTACTGACAATGAAAGACCCAGACGAGGGCAGAGCTAGTTTCTGGTCTGTGTGTGTGTGTGTGTGTGTGCATGTGTGCGTGTGTGTGTGTGTGTGGTGGATAGTTATTCTTAAATTGGCCTGCCAGGGTGCCACATACCGACCAGCATGTTTGGAATTCCTGTGACACAAAAAACCCTAGAGAAATGTTCGAGTGTTTGTGATTGTGTGTCTGTGATTGTGCGTCTGTGATTGTGCGTCTGTGATTGTGCGTCTGTGAGCGTGTGTCTGTGATCGTGTGTCTGTGATCGTGCGTCTGTGATCGTGCGTCTGTGATTGTGCGTCTGTGATGGTGCGTCTCTGATTGTGTGTCTGTGATTGTGCGTCTGTGATTGTGTCTGTGATTGTGTCTGTGATTGTGCGTCTGTGATGGTGTGTCTGTGATTGTGCGTCTGTGATTGTGCGTCTGTGATTGTTTCTGTGATTGTGCGTCTGTGATTGTTTCTGTGATGGTGTGTATGTGATTGTGCGTCTCTGATTGTATGTCTGTGATTGTGCGTCTCTGATTGTATGTCTGTGATTGTGCGTCTGTGATTGTGCGTCTGTGATTGTGTGTCTCTGATTGTATGTCTGTGATTGTGCGTCTGTGATTGTGTGTCTGTGATTGTGTGTCTGTGATTGTGTGTCTGTGATGGTGTGTCTGTGATTGTGCGTCTGTGATTGTGCGTCTGTGATGGTGTGTCTGTGATTGTGTGTCTGTGATTGTGCGTCTGTGATTGTGCATCTGTGATGGTGTGTCTGTGATTGTGCGTCTGTGATTGTGCGTCTGTGATTGTAATGCAGCAAAATATATTTAAAATCCTAACACAATAAGCAAAGGAGACAGAAAAGGAAGAAATGACACAGGAGAAGGAGACGAGGAGACAAGTGTGCTGTGAATGGACAGTATAGATGTAAGGACACAGGGAAACACTCCATAGAAAGGACAACTTAGGAAACACTTAAAGCATCGAGGAGAGGAAAAGGAGAGGAGGATAATGAGCAAGTACACGAAGCTGAAACTGATGATGGAGAGACAATAACGGCGAGAGACGACAAGAGCAGAAGAAGAAGAGGGCGAGTAATAATAATGTGAAAAGGAAACAAAGACAAAAAAAAGGATACAAACCGGGGGAAAAGGACACGACAAACCTGCGTAACTGGTGCAGATTCAGGGAGAGGACTGAGCAGACCGATAAGGACTCTGGGGAGGTAACAGTGTTTTGAAATGGGACGTGGCCGGCTGATATCAGGTTACTGCACCACCACGATCGTATACCAGATACATGTATGCATGGACGAGACGCACTCTATCACACACACACACACACACACACACACACACACACACACACACACACACACACACACACACACACACACACACAGGCCGGGCTCATATTTCTGAGTGGTAGAAGTGTTCTGGTACTTTGGGTGGTCAGACGCTGTGTAAATTATTTAAACATGTTACTAATGGTTTCCATTCAGTGATTAACCACTTTATACCGCCTGGAGGGGGGGGGGGGGGGGGGGGGAGTGTATGAAGGGGCGATGGAGGGCAGCTGGCAATGTGTTTGTTTTTTGGCTCTGCTCTGTTTGGCCTCAACTGGACCGAAACCACACACACACACACACACACACACACACACACACCTCCATTAAAATGCTACCTTTGTTTTAGCTGCAGGGAGACAGGAGTTCCTGGAACAATAAGCCGGACTGCAGAGTTGAGTTGAGCACCTTCATACAGAATCAGCAGCATCTCAGCTGAAGACGAGGTCTGGAGATGAATTATTATTAGTTATGAGTTATTATAAACGCTGAACTACGATCCGTCTTCGACACACAAGAGGAATGCTTTGTCTTTGTGCGGTTAGATTTTTTCCTGTAGTCACAAATATAAACCGTTTCTTTTTGATCTGTTGTTTTTGGTGACGTGGTGATGTCACCGACGTCGTGATGTCACCGACGTCTTGGTCGCCGAGGTGGAGTTGGTTGAGGCGATTCAGTACGTTTGGTGAATTTGACGTGTTGGGCTCAGTGTTCTGGTCATTAAAGATGTGGTTACACGCCTGCACGCTTTTATTTTACCAAACTTTATTTGCCAAAAGTCATTTGCTAAATAAACAAATACCGTGCCAAAGTTTTAACCTGCTGGCGGTAAAGAAAGAAAGAAAGAAACAACTGAATGAACGTAATACAGGGATTCACAGAATCGTCCAACATTGAGGCTTCTTTGTTGCATTTTTGTTGCCAGACAAAATATTGCAAGACCTAATTGTATTGCAGTCATTTATAAATGTATAAATAAATAAAAATTCACTCGATCAGCAGTTACACTGCATACCTGCTGTCTTCCATCAGGTAACGGTTTAATGCAGCTGTAACTGAGTGGAAACGCCGCCCTCCTTCTGCAGCGGCGCTGCGTCCTCTTGAGCAAGGCACTTGAGCTCAAGCTGCTGCAGAGAGACGCGGCAGCAGGAGGCCGCGGTTCAACAAGAAAGCTCCCAGCATGCCAAGCGTGCAGCTTCATGGGACGGGAAGGGATCCCTTCATTTACACGGCAGCGATAATCCGGAGAGCGGTTCACACACCAGCTTCTCCAACTTCTATTCCTGCTGCTCTCACTTCCTACATTTCCCAGAGAGCTCTTTGACAGCCTCCGGAGGAAGCGGCCGGCTGGTTGCTGGTTGCTGTCACCTCTGGGTTACATGTGTAGGTGGACGCAGAGCTCTTCCAGCCGAAACGCACCGAGACTTCTTTCCTCGTTGAATTCTGCTCTATTTCTGCTCGTGTGGGTGCAAACAGAAATCCGCCTCTCTGCCTTTCAGAAGATGGATTTATTTCTTTCCTGTGAGAGCGGAGCTGCATCGAGGCTGTTGCTCATTGAGGGAACTGTATTCTCTCTAAAGGACCAACTTCTCAAAGTCGGCCTCCAAAAATCCTTTAAAAAAAGGGTTAACGTGGAAAGAAAAGATGAGCAAAAGCAGATTGAATATAATATGAATGAAGCCATCACACCTCATTAACAACATTAATCAAGTCTGTCAACTTTCAGCCTTCAGTTGCTTTCAAGGAAAGTAAAGAATGATTTGCCAAATTTAATGTTTGAGACCATTTTTTAAAGACTGCAGGCCCATAAAAATAACACAAATAAGCAATCCTTACCCTGCTCTCTTTAACTGCTATCATTCACGTTTATATATGACTGGTGGATCGACTGATTGATCGACTGATTGGCCTCCGTTATCACGCGTCTCTGGAGTCTCTCACTCCGTCAACATCGAGGACTTAAACCGCCTTCTGTTCTCCATCGAAGCAGCCGCCATGTTTTGTTTTAATTTGGCGGCATCAATCAGCAGCGGAGTCGAGGCGTCGCCGTGGATACGGATTAAAAAAGAAACGGTGAGCGAAGAACAAGGAGGTGTGAAGAGACGGAGAGAAGAGGCTCTGCAGGAAACGAGTGAAACCAAATCTAAGACAGAGAGATGAATGAAATGAACTTAATCTGAACCGTGATGTACACACACACACACACACACACACACACACACACACACACACACACACACACACACACACACACACACACACACACACACACACACACAAGCAGACAGCTAGTAGACAGTGATTTACAGCAGATAGGAAGTCAATTATGCTACTGGATATTTCTGTCAGAAAACTGTGTGTGTGTGTGTGTGTGTGTGTGTGTGTGTGTGTGTGTGTGTGTGTGCCCTGAATAGCGTTGTGTGTGGGAGGTGGCAGCACAGGCAACTTTGCTGAGACAGGATGAGTGTGTGTGTGTGTGTGTGTGTGTGTGTGTGTGTGTGTGTGTGTGTGTGGAGGAGGAAGTTCTCAGTGTGCCAAGGTTACAGTGCTGCTGCTGCTGTTGAATTACTGTTATAAAAGCCTCAGTTACACAACGGAAATACTCCAAAACTTAAAGCTGCTCTGTGAATCTCAACTTCATGATCCGTCTCTTCACATTCATCAGGACACATTTCCTCTGTGTTACACTTCCAGAGCAGAACAAGCTGATGATGATGATGATGATGTGAAGACGACGTGGATCTCAAACAGCAGGTTTACACATACAAGGAACTGGTCTCTGTGTGTTGGTGCATAATAATATACCATCATACGTTGCAAAAGGCAGAATCTGGAATATCATAAGAAATGCATAAAAAACTAAATATGTTTTCGATGTGGAAGAGCTGTAGATGTTGTGCCTATAATGTGCAAACTTCCCACAGCGTCATGTTTCAGTGGTTGGCTTCTTTTCACGCACAAATGCAAATCCTGTCAAACCCTGTCAGACATTGTTAAATCCTGACCCTCGCAGGCTTCCATAGGTGACCCGCAAGGGTTTCACTGTGTTTCTGGAAGAATCCATGCGGTTCAAACTGCTACAACACATAAACTAAACCAACAAATATGGTTTGACGAAGACAATGGAGGGTTTAATTGGTCAATGACACAAACACAACAAAGAAGAGTAAATCAGAAGAAATGGAGCAGCTATGTTTTGTTTCTAACTCTGGGATGAACTCAGAAACGCCTGCAGGGTCTGAAGATGGAAGAAGAATGCAGGAGGAGGGTCTTTATTTGTCTCTCACTTTTGGCTTTGCTGGTCGGTTCAGTAAATACATGAAAATGTACCAGTAAGAGACCCAAACCACTGTGTGCGTGTGTGTGTGCGTGTGTGTGAGTGTGTGATGATCTCTGTACGATTCTTCATGTGTTCATGTGTAATTATGTGTATCCAGTCGCGAAGTCTAGAGAGGTGAGGTCACTCTCAGCTCTGTCCAGTGTACACAACTGTGTGTGTGTGTGTGTGTGTGTGTGTGTGTGTGTGTGTGTGTGTGTGTGTGTGTGTGTGTGTGTGTGTGTGTGTGTGCGTGCGTGTGTGTGGTTTCAGCTTTTCTGACACACACAAAGGTTTCTACCATAATGGTCCTGGAAAAGTACCTTCAGTGTTGCATCCAATAACCACCGGCGGTGACGGTACTTTACAAATATGTTGCTTTAGTTAAATCAGCTGATCGTAACGCGTTACACACCCGACTACCCATCAACACATCACATCATCACACAATCAGTTACAACGCCGCCTCAGTGATTAAGTTTCACATTAAAACGGCTCCAGCTCTTATCAGGGGTTAATCCCCACTCTTCCCTGGAAGACTTTTATTGTGAAACTCCCTGAAGGAAGTGGGTTTCACCGACAGCAGCTTGTCAGGAAACAAGTGGGGAATATGGTGAGACGACGCCTTTGCATCGACAACATGAACGCAGTGAAAACGTAAATCACACACATTTAATTATATTATTTATCAAACAGCACTGATTACACTTTACAGCTGTTCAATTCATAACAAGCTGAAATTCTATTTATTCTTAAACTATTATTTTTATACAATATATATATATATATATATATATATATAGTGGCTGTTCTGGAGCTTTCAGCCGTATTTCATATGATCTTCCTCAGCAGATCCAGATCCTCCAGAACAGGGACTTCATGGGTTGTTTAATCTCAATGTTTAACACGCACACACACATACACACGCACGCACGCACGCACACACACACACACACACACACACACACACACACACACACACACACACACACACACACACACACACACACACACACACACACACACACACACACACACACACACACAGAGTGGTTAACATGGGGAACACTGAGCTCCATGTTCTGTCTCCTGGCAGACGCTCACATACAAGCGTATACACTGAAGCTACAGCGTTCTCTTTCCTCCACAGCTGTGGCTGGTTGACCAGCATGTTTCCATTTAACAGAGAGACAGAGAAAAAGATGGAGAGAGAGAGGGAGACAGAGAGAGGGAGAGAGAGAGAGAGAGAGAGGGAGAGGAGGGGGTGAAGAGGTGAGGAAGGAAAAACAGGCGTCCTGTTGGTGTAAATTGCCAGTGGAAAAGAGAAGGCAGTCATATTTTCCACAGGGTTGTTGGGCCAGCCTTGAAACTATTACTGAGTTAGCCCTGTGTGTGTGTGTGTGTGTGTGTGTGTGTGTGTGTGTGTGTGTGTGTGTGTGTGTGTAGCTTCATTACATTTTCCACAACAGTTTGCAAATCCAGCAGGAAGCGAGATGGACAGAGGGAGATGCAGACGGACCCTCGGCTTCCATGATGTTTGTTCCTCACAGAACTGATGTTCTACTCTTGAGCAGGACTGAGGTCTAACACCTCGCTTTGTGGAGGTGTCCCTCACTGATCCTCAGACCTGGTTTCAGGGATCCTCAGACCTGGTTTCAGGGATCAGAATTATGGATCATATGAGCTGAAATAAAGCGTTTTGCCGTCGTACATTTTACAACTCAAGTGTGTGAACGTTAAAAATCACGGTTCAGCCGGATCTTTTCTAGACGAGGTGCTTGTGTGTATGACGTCGGAGCTGTCCCACAACAATCTCCTGGCTGAGTGACCTTTAACCCCGAGGCCTGAAAAAGCAGCCAGCAGCCGTGGTGAGCTTCTTCATGTCCAGTTGTCTGTGTGGGCTGGATGTGATGCAGCTGCTGCAGTTTGAGTCAAATTCAGGGCACAAGACTATTCTTGGTGTATCAGAGTGTGTGTGTGTGTGTGTGTGTGTGTACAGGCATATCACTTATGTAAGCTGTTTTCTCACATCTGCATCCCTCCTCTCCTCCCTTCTTCCTTGTTTACTAATCTTTCTTCTCGTCTACTTTTTCTCCATTTCTTCCTTTCATTCACGTTTTTACCTTCGTTTTCTCCTCTCAGTCGTTAAAACCAGAGAAAGCCCTGCAGGCGGGTTTCGCAGCACTATAATGCTGAGTTCGTCCTCCTCTCAGGAAACGAGTTGGCCCGGAGGCCGTCTTTCACAGCGTTGCGTCAGAAGAATCTGCAATCGGAGGCTCAACGACACCGATAACAGAAGTCGTACTACGCCGGGCGGATAATTACCCCAAACTTTCACTTACAGACTTCGCAAACTAAACAGGAAGCAATTAAGGCTTTTGTTACCCGTATTTACCGGGGGAGGCTGACACAGTGTAGGCCAGTATAACCAGTTTTCTTGCTGCTGGGCACTGGAAGCTGCCCATTATGGGGGCCAATAAAGCACGAAGCAAAACATCTAGAGAAGAAGAATTTCACAAAAGCAAATTATAGATACGAGAAGAAGAAAACCCCCATGAGCCTGTAGAAAACATGTTATCACGTAAACGAGTTACAGCCAGTCATGTAGCCACACAACTGAACTGTATTCTGGTCAGGTTTCAAGGGTCAAAGGTCACGTTTGCTCTCAACGAACAAGTTGTTTTAAACTGGTGTGTGAACACGGGAGGAGACACTGGACTTTCACCCAGGAGACGGCTGTTCATGTCCTGTGTGAATCAAGTTAACGTGTATCCAGAAACAGATATGCCGTCTGCTCTGCTCCACCGTGAAAAACAGATAGAAATATATCCATCCCGGGAGAAATATACTTGCTTTAAATCGTCCCGTAAAAAAATAACAATCAATTAGAGAATGGATTTTCCCTCCCCACCCTTATAATCCCTGTTAAAGTGTCAGTCACATTACAGATCCTTCCATACAAACATCACATTTTCTGTCATGTTTCAGATGCTACGGCTAAATGATGGGCGTTACACATCAATACCACTTCAGGAAAGTATTTTGCATCCGACTAAACGCTGAAAAGAGAAGTGAGAGTTGAATCATAACTGGAATCATTCAACGTGAGCTTCCACATGGTGATGACATCAGCAGTATCCATGTGAGAAACTCTGCCTGCTCCCGTACTTTACTTTCACTTCAAACGGTGAGACAACCATGACTTTGTCTTCTTGGAACTGAACAGTTTACAGAAAATGACATTGCTATGTTCTTTGCAGGTTCAGATTTGTAACTATAAGCAAACAAACACTTTTGCTACTTTTCTTAAATAGGAAAATTGAATTCAATCATATTTGTTGATAATGAAAACACCGACTATTAGACAAAGTTACAGGAGCTCGCTGTCACTCGAACAAATCTCTAAGAAAAAGCCTTTAGGTCCTCCCTAACACACGCAGGAGAACTTCTACACTGAGGACATGTTTACTGTTAGGCAACGTAAAAACCAGCTGATAATATATGAGACTGATCAGCTGATAAACGGTGGTTTGGATCAATCTGAGAATCCATAACATTTTGAATTAAAATAAGTAGTTTCCTCAGCTTCCTACTTCTGACTACTGACAGGATGTGAAAGGTTCTCCAAGAAGACAGCAGCCAAGCTCCTTTCTCGCAGGTCAACGTGATGTTTACAGGACATTATTATCATATTATGTTGTTATTATTATTAGAACTCCACAAGGAAGTGGAGAGTAGAGTCAGGGTAGAAAAGTCTTCCCAGCCGGGATTCAAACCAGCGGCGGGTTGATGGATGAGCCTGTTTCCTAGCACCCTCCCGTCCTGGCTCTGTATTTATTCTCCAGTTTATTCTCGACACAGTGGGGGCGGCTGGTTGAATGACTACTGTCCCCAACACCCGGTACTCACACACACACACACACATACACACACACACACACACACACACACACACACACACCAGTACTGTCCACCCACGCACACGGCTAATCTCTGTCCCCTCACATCCGCAGAGCAGCAGGTAGGTAGGAGGTGTGTGGTCTGAGAGTGAGTGTGAGTGTGTGTGTGAGTGTGTGTGTGTGTGTGTGTGTGAGTGTGTGTGTGTGTGAGTCTGTGTGTGTGTCTGTGTGTGTGTGTGTGTGCGCGCGGCAGGATGACTAACATCTTATAGAATTAAAAAGCCTGAACTCTTCGCAGCACAGATGGCTCAGTGAGCCAACTAGACAAATAAGAAACTGCTAATTCCACTCCAGTTTGTGCTGAAATTCTTCCTCAATGTTTCTAGTTTCATCCAAAAAACAACAAGTGTCACATTGTGTGTGTGTGTGTGTGTGTGTGTGTGAGTCCTCTACACCTGCAGGTGAAATCAAGTTCCTGTTTCGTTTCCTGCTGCAGGTTTTTGCAAATGATTTGCATCTCTTCTCTGCAGTGTTCTTTGTTTTGCTTTATTGCAGAAATGTAAACATATATGGAATGATGACAGAAAACGTCTGCTTGTTCAACCTGCCCGAGTGTGTTTTCTATACGACACCCCAATGCACCTAAATGTCCCTGCTGGGGGGGGAGACATCTTGTCTCCATGGAAACTAAATGGATGTTTACTGTGCACACACACACACACACACACACACTTGTGTCAACTGCTGCAGCTTTCAGCGTTTCCTTCAGATCACACTGATCATTTTATAATACTTGAGATGAAGAGAGGCGGAGAGAGAACAAAAAGGCCTACAGTGGATGGACCAGGGGGAGGGGGGGTCATGTGCAGAGGTCAGGTGCATTTCAGCTTCCAGGAAACAGAAAACAAAACTATTCATTCAGATTTTTCCTCCGACTGATTAAAGATTCATTCATTCACTCACACTGGTTACGACTTAATGCTGCAGTTTGTCTTCAGTTTAAAAACATGTGCAAATGTTACATTTACAAAACCAATAATGACGACTGTCCGTCAGAAGGGAAGCTATGACATCACCACAATCTTCTTTGATGCTTTACTAAAGTATCATATGATAGGATGTTCACAGACCTGTATTGATCCCCGATGGGAAGCATTAGGTAGAGATGCTACACTAAAATAAGAATATAGAGATATCAGACCAGTACAGGAAGCCGTCTGTCAGCATCCCCTTTCACAATAAAGTACCAGTTCACAAAATCCACAGCCCAAAGGCTCTCAGTGGAACCAGTAGAATCCAGTAGATACATCTGGTGTGATATTCGCTCTAACTTCCTGTCACACACACGCGCACACACACACACACACACACACACACACACACACACACACACACACACACTCGACATGACAATGTTTCCATTTACTCCTGCAGGCTTTACTAGCGTTTTGTCTCTCTCTGTCTGTGAGGTCACACACACACACACACACACACACACACACACACACACACACACACACACACACACACACACACACACACACACACACACACACACACACACACACACACACACACACACACACACACACACACACACGCGCGCGGTGAGGGAGCCATAGGAACAGATGAAGGCGCTGTCAGCAGCACCTGCTCCTCCTCCACAGCCGGCTCTCCTCCCATGATGCCCTCTGTCTTTGTCTCCCTCTCCTCCCTCACCTTCCTCCTCTCCTCCTCCTCCTATCCCTCTTCCCTCCTCACCCACAACACACTTCCTTGACTCCAAAGGTGCGTTTGATTTGTACTACCACGGCGTGGTGATTCTGACGGAGAGATAAATTAACATTTGTCAAGTAATTCATTATTCATTTTGGATGTTTATTTATGCTTTCTTTCCCCGTGTTTCTTCTTCTCGAGCTCAAGTTCCTCCGACCTCAGATCCAATCACAAGACTCGGCCTCCTCGCTGCCAAACACTCAACAGAGTGTGTGTCTGTTTGTGTGTGTATGTGTGTGAGAGAGAGAGAGAGAGAGAGAGAGAGAGAGAGAGAGAGAGAGAGAGAGAGAGAGAGAGAGAGGGTTGTTGTATTAAGCCTTTGTTTTTCTCTCCACAATGTCTTTGTTTAAATGTCTTGATGTCTTTTGACCTCCACCACCACCATCTCTCTCTCTCTCTCTCTCTCTCTCTCTCTCTCTCTCTCTCTCTCCATTGTTGGAACAGTTTCCAACAATGGACCTCCTCATCTTCTCCATCCCTCTCCTCCTCCTCCTCCTCCTCCTTCATTCCCTCCTTCCGACGGTGGTAATCACTCCTCACCTTTCGCCCCATTTAAAGTTATATTTTCTTGTCGCCCCGTACTTCTAATTAATCACACGACTCGTTAACGAACTCTCCCGCCTGACTGTTAATTAATCAGGATTCTGCCTTAATGAACGAGTCTAAACTCGTTAAACCTGTTTCGCTCTTAATTAGCCCGTTAGCTCCGGGGCCGAGCGCACCGACAAGACTATTAGGCCGTACTACGCCTTAACGGCGGCCGGCGTGAGTGTGTGTGTTGAGATTACCTCACTCCCTAATGGGCTGCTCAAATATTTATAGGGCAGGAAGCTGAATGGGAAGAGTGATAGCGCTCAGGGAGACAGCAGACACTGAGGGAGTACACGAGGAGAGCGATGCTGCCTTCAAGCGCTCCTCGTGAGCTCCGGCCTCGGAAGTTGTTAAGATACGTTTTCGTTTCACACAAACAGCTGTCTACTGGGTGAAAGTCCTGTGTGTGTGGTGACAACACTGTTTGAATGAATAAAAAGGCAGCATCAGCGGGACTCCAGTCGGATCAGCAACAACCGGTGATCATACAGGATGTAAAACAAACCCACAGCTTAATTGATCTGGCCTGGACGTTAATGTCCAACATAATCGCATCATCTTCCTGAGAAATGAAAAGCACAGCAGGTCAAACGAGGTTACATCACCTCGTTGTGTAGAAGTCTGATTTAATTGAGCACTCAACTTGGTGTCCCTCAGGGATACTGTCTTCGGATCTAAGAGTAAAGCCATAACAATAAAACAGACAAAACTACACAATTATAGACATAACGCCGTGTCAGCATGAAGCCTCGGTGCTAACGTCCTGCAGGAACATTCTTCATATTCACATCGGGAAGTTTTAAAGGAGACAAAAGTCGGTTTCGCTCTGATCTGATCCCTGACTGGCTGTTTGGACCTCGGGGCGAGTGCAAACCCCCCGCTGCCAACAGACTGAGGTCATTCCACTTGTTTCCAATTCTGCTCACTTGTTTCAGGAATTCTCTGGCAGCATGTGAGAGGATGTTTAAAAAGAAAAGCAAAGGAGGGAGATGCAGGCAGATCGCTACACGAGCATGAAGAAAATAAAACGGCCCGGCGAATCTCATGACACGGACAGAAATGTGATGATCTCATCCCTCCCCTCCCCCGTCCATGGATCTACTTTTTATTATCAGACAAATGGGATTTTCAGATGGGTAATTAGATGAAATGACTGGTGGATGGTTATCTTTAGCGAACGCGAGGATGCAGAGTGACAGGCAGACATGAGAGCGATGGAGGATGACGACATGTGTGTGCTATCCAGCTGGGGGAAGTTGGGGTGATGACATCACGGTGTAAACACACACACACACACATGGGCATGAGGTCAAGGTGTTGAGTTACACTGATGAAAGTGAAGGAGGGATGGAGGGAGGAAATGAGAGTGAAGAGTCGAGAGAGACGCAATAAAGAAAGGGAGAAAGAAAGAAAGATGAGGGAAATAGGTCAGCATGAACTCAGTGTTGAGGGACTGGGTGGAACCAGATGGGAAACACATGCTTAGTGACACACACACACACACACACACACACACACACACACACACACACGTGTGTGGGTTGAGTCTGATGATGACCTCTTGACACCAGATGGAGGGACGACACGCTTCCTCTCGCCTCCATCTGATGTAACCTCACAGCTCATTCACTTTGCTCTGTCACCATCACCCCTGTGGCATTCTGGGTATTTGAGTCCCACCCAAAAAAAAGAGTACAACGTTATACCACGGAGATGCTGCGTTTAAGTCACACGGGAGAGGGAGGTAAGGAGCAGTCTCACTAAAAGATTATAAATACTACAAATACTCTCATTTTAAGATTGTAAATACGATGGAAATATTAACAGCTTTGATCGTTCCTAAAAAATACTGCCAGAGAAATTATGCCAATCAGTCTGAGGTTTAAACTTCAGTTTGTACGTCCTGCAGAGAACACAGTAAACCCCGCCTCGTCGTCATGTTGCATATCATTTAAACTGTTGAACCAACGTGGTATGAAGCGTTGTTAGTGTGTTTATGTCACACACGAGGGTGTGAGCACCTGTGTTTGTGCAGTGGGTGTGTGTGTGTGTGTGTGTGTGTGTTTGTGTACACACTGTCTTAGTCCATGACACGGCGTGATGCCTACCCCCCCCCCCCCCCGAAGCTGAAGTGTGAACGGCTGTGTGTCTCCATGGCGATGAGGATCCTGCTCCCCACACCTGTAGTCATCGTACCACGGCAACAACGTCAGAGTGCATGTGTGGGTCCATTAGGCACACACACACACACACACACACACACACACACACACACACACACACACACACACACACACACGTGAGAAATAATCTATGAGGAACAACCTCGTTCACACAACTCATCAGCATGTACAAACATGTACACACATACACAAACATGTACACACATACACACACATGTACACACACCACTTCCTTCTGGACCAGCTGCTGATGTTCTGACCTCACTGAATGTAAACGTGACATCACAGATCATCGAGACGCCTGAAGGATGCCAATAATAACCATGAGAAAACAAGAAGCTGTCATCACCTCCCTTAAAAGGACGTTCCCGTCACATGTGGGGTTTCAGAACGCCACGGGAACATTTGGGATTTTCCATGCGTGCGTCTGATGTGGTTGAACATATTGAAGGAACCGACCATCGACCACTAATCATGATGGTCGGAGGAAACCGCCAGCTGCTTCCTGTAACAGGTGTCATTGAGCACGTTTGTGCGTCATCGCATCGACTTCAACCCTGAGGAACCCCGTTTCTAACCTTCCACAAACCTCTTACATGTGGCAGCAGCTTCGCCAAAACACGGAGGGTGTTTCCCCCGATGCTGCTTCTCACATCTTTTTAAATCCAAATAAATACAGAAAGAAGTAACCGTCCCTTTAAAACACCTCCACAGGTGTGACCTCACACGACACTGTGATCATTTGAAGACCATACACTTTTCTTCCGTCTTCATGAGTGTTTCAGTCAAACAGCTGACTCGGAGTTTGTTTCTCGTGAGTCAGTGGTGGATTCTGGGAACGGGTTGGGTGAGGATGACCAGGAATGATGGGAAATACATCAACACACACACCAGCTCCAGATTGTTATATATTTTACTGCTTTGGCAGTAACACAGTAGTGACAGTGGAGCCAACGATGAATGTTTGAATTTAAGTAGAGGGAGAGATGAAACACAGACAGAGGTACTTTATTTCTAAAATCCTCTGCTTGTAAAGAATCTCAGATTTCAAAATAAAACACGGCAACAATGGAAAGAAAGAGATGCGGTCTCTCATAGCCTTTCACGCGTGTCCTTCTATACTTGTGAGGACCCTGACCGACATACCTAACAGTAACCATAACAACGACCAACCTGACCTCCACCTTTACTCTCAGCTTCACCTGGCTCAAAGATTCACCCCTTCACCAGAGTCTAACCTTCAAACAGAAGAGGTCACCACCAAGAAATCACCCAGAGGTGGAAAAACACATTTTCACAAGAAGTAGCTTCTTGTCCTTTACCTAATGGAAAAAGTGAAACACGAGCTCAAAAACCAAAATAGCAGTCATGCAAACGCAGCGCTGAAGTGATATTAGTGGTGTAAAATGACTGTTATTGGTTGTTGATGCAGGAACCATGCAAGCGTTCAGAGTTCATTCATCCTCAACTCAACAGAGTTCCTCATCTTCGGCCCAAACTCACCGCTCCACTCACGTCCACTTACCGAGGCATCATCATGACCCCGCTTCTCATCCTCCCCCATGCAAAACGGAAAGTCAACTTTGACCTTTTGTGACGTCAGCAGTTAGTGTCGCTACGTGACTCACAGTGCCCGTCACTGACGCACGAAACCCCGCCGCTAAGAGGGAATCTAGTCGAGCGTCACAGGCTGAACGCAGCGCTCTATTTTAAATTCATGAACGGTTTAATGTCAAAGTCAGCAGCAGGAAGTGTGAAGAAGTAACCGTCTCTCTTTACAAAGAAACTACGGACAGAGCTGTCCGTGGTTCTGAAACCACAACTCAACGATAGTCCCGCCTATCTTGGCCGACCAGACTTAAACTCTTCCCTGAATAAAATCAAGCTGAAAAAACCCGACTGAGATCTTATGGATTGTTTAAAGTAATATTCTTGAGGAGGAACACGGATATAATAATATATAATACAGGCTTTTAATCCTAAAATTATTAAACCAGACCCAAAAAGGTCAGCTGGACCACGTCCTTTAATCAGTGTGCAGTAGTAGGACGGATTCCTAGTTGGTCACAAGATGATCCACAACTGAACTTTTATGCCTCCTCTTGAAGAACTCAAAACGTCAATATCAATAATGAAAGTGTTGACACAAACAAACTTCCTTTTCTGTAATCTTTACCTCAGAATAGGGAAGTCTGATCGGCTGACCGCAGGCTTACGCTGATGTCTGCTTTACTGTAAACCAGCATGATCATCACTCACTGGACGTGTTGCACAATCTACACACACACACACACACACACACACACACACACACACACACACACCAGTGTGTTGCTACTTCTGAAGGTTGATGGAGTACACCGAGGCCTCCGGACAGCGCTGACCCCCGTACATTATTCATTCTTTTCTCCCGAAGACTCAGCAAAGCGTTGCAGGTTGCAGCTGATCAGGAGGAGAGAAAAGGTCTAATGGAAGCAGCACACACTCGTCTGGTGTCACCTGACCAAGAAACGAGTCTCACCAGGTGAGCCACTCTACTCTACCTCACCATGAACACCGGAGAACACAGTTAATGTCCTTTCAGAAACAATATTATTCATTTTAATATTCTGCATGACACAAAGGAATCCGTTCATTTACAGTTTTGGCCACATTGTCCTCATAATTATATACATTTAAAGCAAACATACTCTACTAATACCACAACGTAAGAATACTTCATGACAAGTATTATTATTATTCTACATTTCAAATAGTAAAGTAAAAGTATAATCAGAAGTATATCATTGGACTGTAGATGTTATATCTCTGTAACAATGTACAATGATCTATACACGGACGGCATGTTTTAAGTGAAATCAAGCCAAGTGTTTCATCTAAAATACTACGTTAATATTTCTCTCCATTGGAAATAAAAAGGTCTAAAAGAGGAAAAACAAAATGTAAATGTATGTGTGCGTATGAATTACATGTCTAACAAACAAACGGGAACCCAGGAACGACGTTTTCACCCCGACTGGACAGAACACTATGACTCACATCCTCTTCATCACCTTCATCTGGTGATGTTCCTCCACTCATTGTGCTCCACTTTGAATGATCTCCCGTCTCCCAGGTAGAATAGAGTCACATGACATGTATTACCGTGCAGACATGATCTAATGATGCTCATTTCTGTAACATGTGACCTGTGATATGAATGCTCTGTCCACTAAATCTGCTCATATTAACGTCCTTCAAAGAGACAACGGGACATGTGTGTCACGTGTCTTCCTCTCTTTTGTCCAGTTGTTGTCGTTTCCGTCGAGTTTTAATTTACTGCAGCCGCTCCCTGGTTCTCCAACCACGACGATCCTCTGTTTACAGTTATTACCAGTTCATATTTTCAATACTTGGATCTTAGTTTACTATCCCAGCTGTTCACCACCTGCTCGCTTCGCATGCTTTTTCCTCGTTCATGCGAACGCCTTAATTCCCTTCACGCCGTTGCCGTGCACTAGGGCTGCACAGACAACCCCGATTGATGATCGTGATGATGTCACGGGCAGCCGTACCGCCTCCAGAGGTCGCCTGGGGCAACCGGGTCCTCGCCCTCGCTGTCAATAAAGCAGGTTTGTCTGCTGTCACCCCCAGTCGCTCTGCTGTTTAGCTCCGTCCAAACACTGCGGCGACCTTGTAATGTGAGCCGGTTCAAACGGTTCGACATGTTGGCGTTCATCCTTCACAACCACACCACAAAAAAAACTGCACCAAAACAAAACTCTGGTGGCTCGGTGAACCGCCCGGCCTATTGTCTGACTCCATCGTATGTTCCTGCATGTTTGGGTTATTGTGAGAATGTATTGTGTTGATGAAAGCCACATTTCCCACAAGGGGAGAGGAAAAAAAAAAAAGTTCAGTCCTCGACCCCGAACACCCCTCTGAGTTAGAGCACGAGCGTTACCCAACTGGAGCAAGACAGCTGCATCAATATCAGATTGGAGGCAGAGAGAGGAGGCTGGGGGGGGAGGGAGGGAGGCGAGAGGGGGAGGGAGACAGGGGAGAGAAAGAAGAGGTCAGCCAGGTTCTATTTATATCCTTCCCCGAGTCGTGTCTCAGCTTGAATGGAGGCAAAGAAGCACAGAAGAATTGCATTGAAAGGCGCGCGGACGCAAATTATTTCATAACCGTGGCACACAGCGGGCTGCTTACAGCCAGCGAGTGTGTGTGTGTGTGTGTGATCACCGAGCACAAAGCCATCATCACAGCCTCGCTGCAACTTCCCCCCCGAGAGCTCCACAACACAACGGCGTCTCATTGCAACATTGTTTTGTCAGAGCGATTTGTCTTTTCCCTGATATCGCTTCGTATTTTGGCTCGTACTGCCTCGGTAGTCCCAGAGCGATGTTTGTATTACAGTGCAGAGTGTGTGTGTGTGTGTGTGTGTGTGTGTGTGAGACAGAGAGAGAGAGAGAGAGAGAGAGAGAGAGAGAGAGAGCGTGTCAGGGCAGGTAACATATTCTTTTACAGCTTCCTAACATGCTTCTTTTGGTCTACCAAAAAACTAAATCATCCCAGCTACTTTGACTGATGGTAATTTAGCCTGTTGGAATGTGTGTGTGTGTGTGTGTGTGTGTGTGTGTGTGTGTGTGTGTGTGTGTGTGTGTGTGTGATGAACGCTGCAGGAGTCTATGTTCTAGAGGGCCCATGTACTCGCTGGTCCCACAACCATCTCAGAGGGACTTTCAGATGTTTTTCCTGAAGGGAAGCAGACTGAAACGTTCACCACACACTTCCTACAGCAGGAATATATATATACTGTTGGCACTCTTCATCTGATGTTTAACCTCCGAACCAACGTGCCAGAACAACGTTCGCTGCAGATCTGATCTCACTGTATGAAAAGATAAATTCCTCTCCTGATACCACGGAGGAACATTAAAGAACGACGACCCTGAATCATGTGAACGTGAGTCGTACAGTCACAAGCCGTCTACAAAGACGATGAGATAAGTGGATGGAAAATCAGCTTTTTAGGAACATTCTTGGCTGAGAGGCACCGCTGTGTTTCACTCAGTGTTTATGACCTCACACACGTCATCACACCACAAACGCCTCCCGTTACACAGCTCACGCTGCCCGCCGGCCTGCAGCGACCTCTGAGGACCACCAGCGACCTCGGAGGACTCAAACCAACGACCTCCAAGGACCACCAGCGACCTCCGAGGACCACCAGCGACCTCCGAGAACTCAAACCAGCAAACTCTGAGGACCACCAGCGACCTCTGAGGACTCGCACCAGCGACCTCCGAGAACCACCAGCGACCTCCGAGAACTCAAACCAGCAACCTCTGAGGACCACCAGCGACCTCCAAGAACCACCAGCGACCCCTGAGGACCACCAGCGACCTCTGAGGACTCGCACCAGCGACCTCCGAGAACCACCAGCGACCCCTGAGAACCACCAGCGACCTCCGAGGACCACCAGCGACCTCCGAGAACCACCAGCGACCCCTGAGAACCACCAGCGACCCCTGAGAACCACCAGCGACCTCCGAGGACCACCAGCGACCTCCGAGAACCACCAGCGACCCCTGAGAACCACCAGCGACCCCTGAGAACCACCAGCGACCTCCGAGGACCACCAGCGACCTCCGAGAACCACCAGCGACCCCTGAGAACCACCAGCGACCTCCGAGGACCACCAGCGACCTCCAAGAACCACCAGCGACCCCTGAGGACCACCAGCGACCTCTGAGGACTCGCACCAACGACCTCCAAGGACCACCAGCGACCTCTGAGGACTCGCACCAGCGGCTTGTACATGTCGGGGTGTGTGGCGGCGGTTTACCTGTCGGTGCTCGGTTTCAGTGGGAGTCCCGACTGGAGAGCGTCCTACGGGGCCATCCTGCAAGAG
>NC_139927.1:2636337-2638837 GCF_963514095.1 Eutrigla gurnardus
CAGGTTGAGATCATTAGTGTGAAGAAGTCTAATGAAGCTGATGTAAGTTATGTGACACCGCAGGCTTTAAAGGGAAAAGCCCATTCATTATTGCTTTTCAACAAACTGCTTCCACTGTCTCTGTCATAGCGTGGGGGGGATCGAACTAACGACGGCAGCCAGAGAAGCAAGGAGGATCTGGTTCAGGCCTTTTAGGGAACGAGTGGTTTGCCAGCTCGGCTGCACGGTGGTGGAAGGTGGTTCGGCACCGACCGCGACGCCTTGCCTAAACCTGACTACGTGGTTTCGTAGCCTCGACCGTTAAATTGTCACATCAAGGATGATTCTACGCCTTTGCTCAACAGCATTTTAAAAACAGTTGGCTTAAAAAGAGTTTTCGGATCGGGGATTTGAACCAACAACCAGCCAGTTTGTCCACGAAGTCTCTGCAGTGATTTAACGCAAATGCACTACTTCTGTTGAGCGTGAAAAGAACGAGGGAAAACAGACGAGAGGAAAACTTCAGAGACAGAGAGCATGATGACATGCAACAAGGTCACAAGTTGGATTCAAATCCACAACATCTGGAAAGCATGGCTGCAGGGTGAGATATCAGACTGGTGGTCTGGTCTCCTGGACCCAGTTTGACTTTATTCTCAGGAGCATATTCAGGCCCCTAATGAGGAAGGAAGAGAGTGAACCTAGGACAGATGAACAGTATCCATCTATATTTAAAATTAAAAAAAACGTTTTAAAGCCACGTGACTTTTGTGAAAAATAGTATTAAATTCCGTTAATCGCACCCCGTCCTCTTCATCTTCTTTTCCTACCTCCGTTCCAGACGGGGAGATGGAAAGATCAAGGTGGAGGCGAGACACGAGAGGGCGAAGGAGAAAAAGGAGGTGTGGAATATCCCGCCGCTGAGTTTCCATTCGGAGCAGACTGGGAGTCAAACGGCGTCCGGCCTGGTGAGGACAGTTCTGGATTCTATTCTCATCTCTTCCCTATTCTCCGCGTTCCCTCGTCTATCCTCCGGTGAACCCGTCTCTGACGGACGTCAACTATTGTGTTTGTGTTTCTAGTCCTGCGTCTCATCATCGTCTTCCTTCCAGCCCTGTTCCAGATGTATATTCAATCAATCAAGCAACCCGGCAACGGTGGAAACAACCAGCAATCCACCATCCAACTCAAATCATGCATCCATTTAATCACCTAAGCTGGAAGAGAAGTGATTCTCAAACTAATTGAGATTTTTTATGGGCCAATTTTAAAAATCCTTATTTCTCCCTAGAATCGATATATTTCAAATCATTTGTTTTACGGTAGAGTAGAGCGTGTGGCGACGGCAGCACGTCATCCGTTTTCAGAAAAAACAGCAACGAGCAACCGAGAGCAGAACATGGCGGACAATCCCAGACCAGGAGATCCAAACCTGCACCCTGGTTACAGTATCGAGGTTACCACGATCAATAAGCCGATCAATCAGATCCCTCAGACATCAGTAGCAGCGAGCAATTTGTGACTGAAAAAACCTGACATTGATTTTGGGGCATTTTATGGAAGTGCTGCATAGTAAAGAGAAGGAAAATGCCCTCGCTTTACTGTTAAGCTGCTCATTATAGAGCCAGACACCCCCCCCCCCCCCCCCCCCCCCCAACACACACACACACACACACACACACACAACACACACACACACACACACACAAACCACAGAGGAATTTCCTAGTTTCATATAAAACTGATAATGGGATGTGTCCCAGCGGGAGTGGAAAATCAGAGGTGACTTACGAGCCTCCACATTCCAGCCTCACACACACACACACACACACACACACACACACACACACACACACACACACACACTTCTACACCTCTGGGAAGAGACAGAACGTTTGGCAGAGAGAAAACAGTTAAGTCCTCTAAGTTTCCATGTCCTAACGGGCCTCTTGGCAGTTCCTTTCTCCTGGTTCTGACGGCCGAGCGTTCCTGCAGAGTCAGAGGTGCATTCTGTATTTCTGTGAACTCGTCGCTGCACTGAAGTGTAACGCAGCGTCGAGTGTTGAAGCTCAGATGATGGTGAAAAAGAGACGATCTGTGGGCTCAACATGATGGAAGAAATATAGTCATGAGCAGGAAAACAAAAGGAAAGGAGAAGACAAAGGGGGGAGGGAGGAGAGAGGAGGACGGTAAATTAAGAGGAGATGGATGAAGGGGGAAGGGGAGGGCAGGCAAAGGAGATAGAATACATTAAATGACAAGAGAACAAGGAGGAGATGAGTGGAGAGGTGAGGTGAGGACAAGGACGAAGGGAAGGAGGGATGATGATGAGAGAAAGGCAGAAACAGGAGGAGGAAGTGGAAAGAAGAAGGAGGAGGCACACCTCCTTCCATCACTCATCATCTCTTCTTCAAACCCTTTTTCCCATCATTCATCTCCCTTTTTCCCTCTCATGGCCTTATCACTCCCTTTTTGTCCTCTTCCTCCGTCACTTCATCCCCCCTGTATTTCCTCCTCCATC
>NC_139927.1:2641337-2678837 GCF_963514095.1 Eutrigla gurnardus
ACTGATCAGGATTAAATTAACGTTGAGAGGAACAAACAGAACCGATAGAAACAGAGACGGTGAGAAGAAAGGAAACGTTGGGAAAGAAAGGAAAGATATTAAATACCAGAGGATGAAAACATAAGTAAATATAAGAACGAGTCGAGTGGCATGGAGACAGGAGAGAGAGGGAGATGACAAGAAGGTGTGTGTGTGTGTGTGTGTGTGTGTTTATGAGAGTAACTCGTTATACAAGGGAGGTCCCAGCAGCGATGGATGACAGACACACACTTCAACCTGTTTTCTCATAAATCAATGTTGTGTGTGTGTGTGTGTGTGTGTGTGTGTGTGTGTGTGTGTGTGTGTGTGTGTGTGTGTTGCAGTGGCACCCCTCGGTTAATGGAGGGAACTGACACCACTGCGTGAGACAGTCAGCTGTCCGGTGTGTGTGTGTGTGTGTGTGTCCATTAACAGCAGCACCCTGGGAGAGAGAAGAGGGGTGATGAGGGACGAGGGGTTTGAGTTTAGACAGACGGGAAAAAAGAAGGAAGAAAGACTCCTGATGGACAGACAGATACATGTAGTGTTATACAGACAGACAGACGGACAGACGGACAGACAGATGTAGACAATAAGACTGTACACCAACCTGGCCGACTCTCCCTCTCTACCACCGAAAGCATTCCTCTGTGTTCACACCGCCTCCTTCCATCGCCACGGTAACAGAAACACCGACCGGCCGACCCTCTCTCACACACACTTTCTCTCCCTCTCTTTCTGTGTCACACTCACACATCTGCACACACACATGCACACTCACACACACACACATTCACACATGCGCCCCCCTAGTTCAGACTCCCGTTATGTCCCGTTCGCCAGCAACCGTCCATCCGTGCTGCCGCCGCCGCCGCCGCCACTCTGTGTGTTTACATCTGAGTGTGCTGCTCGCTCGTTCACCAGGCCGGCATGTGTGTGTGTGTCGGAAGGCGTGTGCGTATGTGTGTGTGTGTGTGTGTGTGTGTGTGTGTGTGTAGCAGAGTGGGAGCCCTAGAGAAACACTCCTCTTGCCACAGGAGTAAAGCCCAGGCGTGACGCAGAGCCAGAAATAGATGGAGGGGCCTCGGCTGGGGGGACGACGCCGGCCAACACTTATGGCACTTTTGAAAGGACACACACACACACACACACACTGTATGTAAACATACTGTATATTTACAACACATGTAAGAAGAAAGTCTTCGTACAGGGAAACTGGTACATGTTCTGTAAAGCCGTGTTTCCATGTGTGAAGTACAGTTAGTTTATATGATAATGTACAGCATGAGTCTTTCCAGGGCTCCTCCACCTTCTCCAAAGTCACATTCAAGCACTTTTCAAGCATTTCAAGGTGCTTTTCCAGCCCCTTCCAGCTGTGGTAAACTCCATATTTGTACCAATCCAATGGTCAGTATTCAGTCTACTTATTATGTCACTTGTTCATCACATTAAATGAGATGTTATTGTCCTCTAAACAACCAACATGATGTTTGGAGACAGCTTTTTACAGAAGGACCACAAATGAAAGGAAAACTAATTCCACTAACAGATCCACAGAAATATAATCACCAACTATTTTCATCATCTGTTCTTCATCAAAAGTCATTTTTCATAAAGAAATGTCAGAAAATGCTGTTTTCAGTCCCTCAGATATGGAGATCTTCTTTTCTCTGTTCTATCATAGATGTCATCACATACAACACACATTTCAAGCACTTTATTATAAATCCAAGCACTTTTCAAACCTTGGAAACACCACCATAAACTTCAAGGGTTTTCAAGGACTTCCAGCACCCGTACCAACCCTGTCTTTTAAACTGCTGTTTCAACCCCGTCTGCTAGAAAAAAGTTCCCATCCAACTAATGTGCAGTGTCAGTTACGTTTCCACGGTAACACATTTCCTCAGGACCAAACGGTCACAGTTTTAAACAGTTTGGATCAAGTGGTTAACGAACAGAAGAAAACAAAACCACTTGGTTGGGTTTAATGAAAAACATCCTGCTTTGGTTTGAATTGACTGTGAAATTGAGACAAATGTAGAAAAGCATGAGAGGATCTGGTTATGTTTTAGGCAACAGAAATACTCGTGTACTGTGTTTTTGGGCCGTTCTACCGCCCGGACTGATTTCTGAATCCTCAAGAGCAAACGTTATCCATGACAAATTAGCGAAGCAGTTTTGTTGTGTGGGAACTGGATTTTAAATGATTATATTGAAATAGAAACCTGACTAAATAAACATGAATAAATGATATTTGCTAGAGAGCTGAGCAGGTACGATTATTCCAACCCAAATAAAAACCCCAGTGGACCCGTTTATCCAACTAAATACACAAACATTTGAAGAACAGTGCTATAGAATCCCTCCACTTTCCTCCACAGACAGTCGTGGGATGAGTCTGAAAATGTCGACTGAATGAGTTTGAAGGATCTTTATTCATGTTCTGGACAGAGCTTCACCTGCCAAAGGCTGACAGCACAAAGACCCAGGAACCAGCAGGAAGTGAGCCTGATCGAGCCTCAGCCGGGAAGATTTCCCCGTCAGCAAAAGCATCCAACACCCAACAATTTGTCTCCTGACCTTTTGTCCCCTAAAATTATATATATTTACGGCATACATGGGCTATAAATATATGCACACGAATAGATGAAAACAGCCAAAATGAAGCTGAAATCAGCACTTTACCTTCAATGTCACAGCTTCATTTCCAAAACACAACGTTGAGCGTCTGACGGCGGCGCTCGCTCACTGTGACATTGATATGACAAAGAAAACGTCTGCTCGCCAAAACGCCGCGGCGTTGAAGCAACGGACAATCTACAGCGTGATCAGACCTCATGTGACACGCGGCCGTCAGACGCAGCCTGGGGAGGCTGTTGGGGCTTGTTTCACATCAGAGGAAGGGATTTGTTCGCTGCTCTTGCTGAGCGTCTGAGCGCCCTGATGTTCTGGGAGTCGTGTCACACGAGGGGGGCGGAGCTAAGCACAAGCCAACGCTGAACAAGACACTGTGCACTGTTGTGATGAACTTTGGTGAACTGAAAACACACTGTGAAAGGGTTAAAGTTCAACGCCATAGTAGTGACCTGTCAATCAACAGGTAAACCACGCCCCCTAAAGCATCCCCTGCTTTGACTTCTATCCAATCAGAAAGGAGGAGCCCCCTGGTGGCCAGCAGGGAGCATGCATGTTCAGGAGGCTGCACCAGATACACAACAGAGTGCTCATAAAGTACACACATATGCTTTTACTGCATGCACAAAACACACACACTGTGTGTGTGTGTGACATGGGGCATTGAGAATACTAAACATCAATGCATTTCACATGAATCTCATATGAATCATGTATTCATGCATGCACAGTGGGCTAAACTCAGGTCAGTATTGATATGTACTCACTGTGTGTGTGTGTGTGTGTGTGTGTGTGTCACACAATGCAGTTGCCGACGTCAGCACTGTGCAGCCTGCGCCTGGTTAAACACTGATGTATGTATCATGTATTATGTATCCCCACACACACACAGAATTCTGAATTATGCACGTGTGCTATATATAAATATCATTCCAGTGTTTAATCTCACATGATACGTGTTTTTTGCCTTCAAATTATTTTATTATATCACTTCTAATTAAATTACAGTAACTGCTTTTGAAATGGAGAGACGACACACTTCCTCTGACGAGGCCAGATAGACGTCTGTTCCCTCCGGAGCATTAACTGGACATTTATAATTCAGCTTTATTTATAATTCAGCTTTATTGTTGACTTCATAAACATCTACACACACACACACACATGCAGTTATGAAACAGCTGTTGAGTCGAGGGCTCTGTATGTATCTGAGCCGTGAGAGTGCGGCTTACATAAATACTTGATCATATCTGGATTGCTCTCAGTCTGAAAATATATAATCCGCCTTGTTAGGATCAGTCACCGTGACGACGGAGCGAGAGGGAAGGGAGATCGGGGAAGAAAGACGTCAGCGGCCCACGAACACATCGGTGTGATCGGCGGTTATCGGCTCCGACACCAACCTCTCACTGGGAAGTGTTCACGTCATGTCGGCTAAACGGGAAGAAAACGCCTCCGGAACGTCCACACATTATTCAATCACAGCAAAGAAACGGAGCCTTCATTAAACACTCTCACCATTTTGCATATTTGTATCAGGAGCGTTAAAAGGAAGCAATAAAGCTCATTTTAAAGGGACAGTTGGGGTGTTTTGAAGTGTGGATGTTTGAGGTACAGTCTGCTACCTACAGCAGAGGGAGTTTGGAGTAAAGCAACGTACCTGGACGTATTTTACACACCTTAAATATATCACCTGTGTGTGCTATATTTAGAATATCTTAAGTTTCAGATGGGGAACTGAAGCTGCTGTATCCATAGATGCTCCAAAGCCACCAGAAAGCGTAATTTTAAAAGAAAAAGAAAACGATGTAAATATGTTGGGCTGTATGATGTACTCCAATTTTGATTTGAATACAAATTTTAATGAAAAAAGTGTAATTTTCGGTGACAGAATACAGGACTTGCTGGTCCTCCATCGGTTAGTTTGGCTCTTTTCCTGACTTCTTTTGAAGAAGTTTATTTTGAAAGGAGGAAGTGTGTATATTAACACGTGCTTTGGAACAAGCTACAGTATTTATTAGTTGTTATTATTATTATTATCATCTCCTCTGCTCAACAGTGATGCCGCTGTGTTCGGAGGAGGAGAAACTCGGACAGTAAGGCAGCGAAACAACATCGCTGCGATGATGAGCAACTAAACTCGGGAGCGGAGTTTATGACTCCGGACAAAAGAGCGGAGGATAGAACGGGGAAGATGGCGGCGGCGGCGGCGGCGAGGAGCAGGATGTGCAGCGTTCAGGTTGAGATGGAGGATGTGGAGCGTAACCTGATTTGGATCCCGCCATCAAACTGAATGCTGAATGGAGGCCGTTTGTCTTTGGTGGCCGTTACAAGCCCCCACGAGCCCTCCTCCTTTGTTAATGGGGAATATTAATTTCCTGTATTCCATCTTTACTGCATTAATATTTGATGATTAAATATGGCTGGAAGCGTCTCATCCTCGTCCCCGGCTCCGTCTTTGTCTCTCTGCCGTTTGATTTTCTGGTTTATCTCAGCCTCCCTTTTGTCTTGAGCTTCCATGTCTTTTACCTTTTGTCTTTCTTTGACTGTTTTTCTCATCTTCTACTCTGGAATGTTTTTTTCTCAGTCGTCTTTTAGTTTTTCCTCATTTTGCCTCCGTTTCAGTCTTTGTCTTGTTTCACCGACGCAGATGCTGTTATTTAAATAAACAATCTTGAAGATTTTCATCTAAATAATACGCTTACCTTACACACACACACACACACACACACACACACACACACAACCAGGAGCTTTAGAAGTGGAGCAGAGAAAATGTGACGGCTGTTCTTTCCACAGCAGACTTTCCCTGCAGCAAAGCACCATGGGAAACGTGGTGTGCCCCTGAAACAAGGTGCTCCTCTACACAGCACCCAGGGGACCCGGACAAAAACCCGACAGCTGGGGAGGTGGGCTCTCTGTTAAAGCTGGAGGACTCGTCTGCAGCTCCACGTCTGACACGTTTACAACCAACTCTGTAATTCTGGCATGTTCTGTTATCAGAACTCTGTGTCGATAAAGCCTCATTGGATTGAAGTGAGATAGAGAGAGAGAGAGAGAGCGGGACCACTTTAGCCTCCGAGCCACAGGGGGACCCAGTAGGGTGTTACACAACCAAGCCAGGCCCACACACACACACACACACACACACACACACAGGCCAGCTGTCCCTAATTCCAGCAGTGAAAACTATCTCTGTCTATTTGTCTATCTCTGCTTCCCTGTCTCTCTCTCTGTCTCTATCCCTGTCACTCCCTCTATCTCTGACTCCATCAATATCATTTAATATCATCTTGTCATGTTATCTTCTTCACTTCGTGGCCAAAACTATGTGGAACCCAGCAGAGCATTCGGCAGCGTTCCCCCTTCTTTCCTCGCCACATCTGTTCAAAGGTAACATTGATGACGTCTGTGTCACATCTGCACGCCTCACATCGTACAGCCACAGTAGATTTTTGTGTTGATTCTGGCGGCGGTGTTTATGGAAGTCCGTTTGGATAATGTTAACTGCAGCAGGGTCTGACAATCCTGGTTCAGGTTCTCCCTAGCCTCCCTTCCCTCCAGCAATACGGCCGGGACCTCCGGCAGCGTGAGCAGTGGAAATGTAGTTTTTTAAAAAGGCTAAATGCCACCAAATATGTAGATCCGTTCTTACTTTATTTATTTTCAATAACTGTTGACATTTGGGATTTACAACTCCCAGCGTAATTTATTGTAAATGTTTGGACCACAAGTGTCTGAGAAACTGGCTCGGGGCTTCAAACTCATGATGTGAGCAGGAGATTAAAACAAATAATAAATATCCTCCACTCACATGCTCAAACACTTCTTTCTTTCTAGATCTAAAAGGATGGATTACAGGTAACGCATGCCTGGAGAAGTTTTGAGCACAGATACCCACCCAGGGATTAGATCCCCACAGTGGGTTCCGGGATCTGGTCTTCCCACATCAGTGGAGGCTGATACAGCAGCCGATCAATGCCGTTGATTATTGGTGTAAAGTTTCACTTGGTACCTACTTTTGTCCCCCCCCCCCCCCCCCCCCCCTCTCACCTGTGCTATACTTGTCGCCCCCTGGTGGTGGGACAATTCACACACAGACGCACAGTCAACTCGACTTACTTGAAAAGGCGGTGTTCAATAATAGAAGTCTTGCAGTGTGTGTGTGTGTGTGTGTGTGTGTAGGGGGCTTCCCACTCATAACAAGGGTGTCTGATACACACACACACAGACACACACACAGACACAGACACACACAGACACACACACACAGACACACACACACACACACACACACACACACACACACACACACACACACACACACAGAGACACACACACACCTGTATGCCAGCAACCTTCCCAGCAGGCCAAATGAATACTAAGTACAAACCCTCAAGTTCACCCTCATTAAAGAGACTGCTGCCTGCATAGCTTCCACACACACACACACACAGAAACACACACACACACAGACACACACACACGCACAGAAACACACACACACACACACACACCCAGCCGACAACAGTGGCTGACGTCAGCTCCTAAAGGTTACCATAAACTCTCTTCAGTGGAAAACACAGCAGATTCAACCTGATTGCGTAACTTGTGTTCATTAAAGTTAACGAGTCGAACCTCAAAACAGAAAGGTTACCCTCCACTGTAATTACAGAGAATCAAACTCAAATCATCGTACCTGACGGTGACACCTGCGACACGGCGCCGCCACAGCAGCCGTCCGTATGAGCCAGGACCAAGACGTGTCTGCATGCATACAGTACGACAGCCATCTGTCTGTCTGCTTGTCTGTCTGTCTTTGTGTCCAGCCCAGACTTGCCCCCCCACAAAGCTGAAGTTATTCTGAGGCCGTCCCCACGGACGCTCCAGCTATGTGTCCTTTTCACAGGAGCACACTTTGGTCCCAGAGACCTCGGGGGTCTCCGGTTCAGTGTCACACCAACGCCAGAACACACACACAACACACACACCAGGTCCAGGGTGAGCAGCCGAGAGTCGGGGGGGTCAGGGGTCAGAGCTGTCAATCACAGCCGACGCAGACGAACTGACCCGGCGGCCTGAATCTGCTGCTCACTCTGGAGGAATGTGTTGATATGATCACAGACGCAAACGGAAACAATGGGAATTCACATTAAAGGCCCTTCAGAAGGTTTTGCACCACAAAAGGGTTCTCTGTAGAATCATACTCTCATTAGGGGGTTCCAGGTGAGCCTGTATAAAAGGTTCTACGAGGAACAAAAAGAGGGTTCTGCTGAGGACAAGCTGAAGAACCCTATCTGGTTCCAGTTAGCACCTATATTTGTAAGAGTGTATAAAACCTATAATGGTAACATAATAAAACCAATAATAATACTACTAATAAATAATAATATAATGAATAAGAATGACCCTTTCAGCTAATGCTAGCATTTATAAAAGGAACGTGGCGGCACCAAGCTGAACTCTCTGGTCCCCGACAGGAAGCAGAGAAGCTGCCAGGCCGGCTGTGTGTGTGCGCCGGTGTCATTCAGCCAGCCAGCGGTTCGTTAACTAATTAGTGAGCTCGTTTATCTCGTTAGGCTCTGATTGATCTGCCAGCCGATGGACTGGCACCCGAGCACCCTGTGTGTGTGTCTGCTGCACGTCAGACTGAACCGGCTAATCGATACTAACAACACGGGGGAGAGTTTAACTGTTACGCAACCTCATTTTTCTGACAGCGACAAGGGGGGGGGGGGTTCCAGTGTTACACCAATGTCACCAGAAAGGCAGCCTTCCTGTTAGAGGCAGGAAATTAGCGCAGATAGCACAGATAGCTGTCTGTCTGATGGTATCTGACCATCGGGGCAGTACACACTGTACAAACACACACACACACACACACACACACACACACACACACACACACACACTCACACACACACACACACAGGTGTTGCAGCAACAACTACAAACAACTTGTATCAGAATAGAAACCAGCAACAACAACAACACAGTTGCAAGATAGGACAGTTATGATGAATAACAGCAAGTCTAGTATTTATAAAAATATATATATTGATAATTGGCAATATTCAGAGGAAATATTGACAATTATTGCGATGCTAACAACCAGCATCTATGCTAGCTAACGTCCCATGAATGTACATTTATGTTTGTAATGAATCATCCCAACATGTGAAAACGCCTCGTTAACCAAGCAACTTGTTTACTTCCTCTATGACAAGTGAAAGCTACCGCTAGCATCTTAGCCCAACCGCCCCGATCAATAAATAACATTTGCTACTTTATAAACTCACAAATTTGCGTTTTTCTCTCTGAATATTGCCCCCCTCTCTCGGCAGTATTTTCCCCCCTACAGTGGCCCCGACATGCCGTCGTAGACCAATAGATAGATATGTACTGCAACGCTCTATCATCTAAAAATCCAACTTTGATACCGGTGAAGATCTTGTTTTTCTTTTTCTTTGTTCATATGTTTTTGAGGTTTTGCAGAAGCTCAATGTTTCCATTTCAGCTGCTCCAGAATCCAACCTCACTTTGACTTAGCCCCCCCTCGGGAAATTAAAGGAGGAGAAAACAAACAAATAAAGGAGTGCTAGTAAGCTGACGAGTCACCTTCTGCTTCCCGACAAAAAAACAAACAAAAACAGGTTGTTTACCACCAAGAGCCGGGATTCAGGATCCAGACAGCCCGGATACTTGCAGCGTGCCGGGAAAAAGGCTTCATTAAAGGCAGTGTGGGAACGCTGTTTTATTTTTCTGAGGGGGAATTCCACACATTCCTACCTGGGAGCTGCCCAGTATGACCACAGCTCTGCTGGGGGGCAGACTGGGAGTTGAACCAGCCACCCTCAAAGTGCCAAGCCTGCTTCTATGAGCTGCTAACTGCCACTGCTGCCTTTTTACAGAGCAGAAAATAGAGCCACATAAACCGGCTAAGTCTGAACTCCTTCATCTGGTCTATATTCAGTGAATCCAAAGAAGCAGCTTGGGCCGTTGCCCTCGGCGTCTTGATATCGACGGAGGCGCTGCTGTGATGGGGTCTTGAGTTTCAGCCCCCTTTAGGGTCTGCACGTGCACAGATGACTGGATTTACTGTAAATGCAGAGACCACTTCATGAGTGAGACTGCTGTCAATACATCTGACCTGCAGCTGATTTAGTCAAAAAAGGTTTGAGGTTTACATGCTTACATGTAAACTTAATTGTGTCCAGCGGATCAATAAACGGTATCAACATAACAAACGGACATATTCTCACAAATCACAAGCTTTTTAAGGTCTTGAATAAATAAATAAGATGCAACCAGTTGTTTGGTTTGCTTATGGGCAGATTTCCCACATGATCTGCAGAATAAAACAAGGAGGCTGTTTGTTCATTCAATAGAAACACAGAAAGAGGTGATTTTCTTAACACATCAAAGTTCAGGGGGAACCACAACTAAGAGAGATTTTTTCAAAAGGGATGATGGGAAACGTAGGATCCAGGTTGGACTACAAGTCAGGAACATTTCCGGCTCCGACACGTACTCCACGACGTAACAGCAGAACTAAAAGTAGAATTCTTTAAAGCACATCTGCAACGTCAGCAGAAAGTTGCATTTGTTTTGATGGACACGTCTAAAATGAAACGTCTGCGATGGTTCTGTAACATCGTTTCCCGAGAGCTCGGAGACGAGGGGAACGTCTGATGGACGGGATCCAGGTAGAAGCCATTAACCTTCATTGATCCCTTTTATTACGTTCATCGATCGCAGACGAGGAATCTGAGATAAAAGCACAAACAGGCTCTGAGACACAAAGCCAGACGGCAACTTCACACATCAGGATGTTGCTTCGATTAGATCCAGTATTCACACACACACGCACACGCACACACACACACACACACACACACACACACACACACACACACACACACACACACACACAGCTGCTGACAGCCCGTTCACCTTTAGCTTTCCCTGTGACGCAACAGCTCAGGGAGGGCAGGGAGAGGCCAAACTATAAAAATCTGGCTTTCCTCCTGTACACACACACACACACACACACACACACACACACACACACACACACACACACACACACACACACACACACCTCACAGCTTTCTGCATTGCCACTGCACCACTCAGCATCAAATATGCATCAAATTATATAAGAGAGAGTCTTATGTAACAGACTCTATCCCCTACCAGTGTGTTTGTGTGTGTGTGTGTGTGTGTGTGTGTGTGTGTGTGTGTGTGTGTGTGTGTGTGTGTGTGTGTGTGTGTGTGTGTGTGTGTGTGTGTGTGTGTGTTCATGCTGGGGTCTATGGCTAATGAAGCCATCTTTGCCGGGGCAAAACACAGAAACAGAGGGAGAGAAGGAGGAGGAGAGAGGAGTTAATAATAACTCTTCTGGCCCAGAGCAGCATCTGGGAAACAGGAGGAGGAGGAGAGGGGAGAGGAGACAAGGTGAGGAGGGGGGGGGAGGAGACAAGGTAAGGACAGGAGGGAAGGAGACAAGGTGAGGAGAGGGGGGAGGAGAGGAGGAGACATGGTGAGGACAGGGGGGAGGAGACAAGGTGAGGAGAGGGGGGAGGAGAGGAGGAGACATGGTGAGGACAGGGGGGAGGAGGAGAGGAGACATGGTGACGAGAGGAGGAGACATGGTGAGGACAGGGGGGAGGAGGAGAGGAGACATGGTGACGAGAGGAGGAGACATGGTGAGGAGAGGGGGAGGAGACAAGGTGAGGACAGGAGGGGAGGAGACAAGGTGAGGAGGGGGGGGGAGGAGACAAGGTGAGGAGGGGGGGGGGAGACAAGGTAAGGACAGGAGGGGAGGAGACAAGGTGAGGAGAGGGGGGAGGAGGAGAGGAGACATGGTGACGAGAGGAGGAGACATGGTGAGGAGAGGGGGAGGAGGAAGAGGAGGAGAGTAAAAGAAGCCAAATACAACTAACAGTCTACTTGTGTTGTATTTTTCCAGTTACACCACAGTCTACTGTACATGAGATCCTGGGATTCAAACCAGCAACCTCCAGCCAAACATCGAGCCTCATTCTCTGAACTTAAAGCTCGGGTCCAACACAAGTTCAGCCAAATCCTCCTCAGCCTTTAACGGCCTGCATGTTCCCAGCTTGGAGTCCACAGCTTGTTTACACCTCTCTATGCAAACACAGCAGACAACACGTGAACTGCTGGCTGGTCAGGAACCACTCCGTCTCTGGCGGTCTCAACCCCAACACCAACCGCCACTCCTACCAAAACAAACATGGACGCCAACCAGCAGCAAAAAAAACAAGCTGAGATCCTGGAGAGACGAGAACAACGGCTGGTCACCTTCTCCAGAGTTGCTCCAAGCACTTCCAGGTGCATTTCCATGCTTTTCCAGCCCCTTCCAGCTGTGGTAAACTCCATATTTGTATCAATCCAATGGTCAGTATTCAGTCTACTTATTATGTCACTTGTTCATCACATTAAATGAGATGTTATTGTCCTCTAAACAACCAACATGATGTTTGGAGACAGCTTTTTACAGAAGGACCACAAATGAAAGGAAAACTAATTCCACTAACAGATCCACAGAAATATAATCACCAACTATTTTCATCATCTGTTCATCATCAAAAGGCATTTTTCATAAAGAAATGTCAGGAAATGCTGTTTTCAGTCCCTCAGATATGGAGATCTTCTTTTCTCTGTTCTATCATAGATGTCATCACATACAACACACATTTATAGACCTTTATTCTACATCCAAGACCTTTACAAACCTTGAAAAAAACAACAAACTAAAATTCAATGTTTTCAAGGATTCCCAGCACCCGTACCAACCCTGATCATACATGAGATGGATCTGTTCATCTGTTCGGGGAGATAATAATAATAATAATAATAATAATAATAAGTGTTGGTTTTACGATAGCGGAGACCAAAATGGCAGTGTGAGAAGGAGGCCTACCACGGCTGGAAACATCTGGACATGATGTCACATCCTGTGCGTTTGAGAGTAATCCACACCGCCAGAGGTTAAAGGCTTTCCGGATCTAAATCGCCGTTCATCTGCAGATGAAGATCATGTGAAACAATCAAACGGACACTTTGTGGTTTCCAGGATCAGGAATCAACTTTTGAACCAAGTTGTCCTTAATATGCTTACTCATGAAGGCCATTACTTATATATTTAACTATTACGATCATTCATTTACTAATTCATTCATTAATTATATTCATGTATTTGTGTTATATTGAGCTTACTTACAAACGTTATTTATTCAAGTATTTATATTTAACTAACTAATCAATATAATAATTATTATTATCATGTTTATTTTTACGGCATTATGATTATTAATCTTATTATCATTACTGTCATAATTAATGGATGTATTTATAATTAACTTTACTAACACAATTAGTAATATTATTATCATTTATGTATTGATATATTGATTTATATACTCAGTTGCACCTCTGGTCAGGTATTCATATACAACATTTGACACATTTACACACACACATACACACAAACATTCAGGCAAACACCCACAAAAGTCCGGAGCGTCTTTAAATCCTCTTTCCTCAGATTCCTGTCCGTTTCGTTACAGCGACATAATGAGAGTAAAAAGCAGCTCTTGTGTTGAGAGTATTTTAACGATTCATGTGTGTGGTTTCAGATTTGCAACTTTAACACAAAACAAACCTATAAATATCCTCTGTGTGCATTCTGGAGACTTGGATGATGTTAAATACGAGAAGATTTAATAGCCTGTGTGCTTCGGCCGAGTTCGGATCAGCTCATCAGGCCGGAGCAACGCTGCCTAAAAAAGCAGCGCCCCACGGACAGAAACATAACACATATAGAACAGCAATCAGCCGCCGCACGGCGGCCTCTCGGCCCGGCGCTGGAATCCACAGCTGACATTTGCGCCCGCCACAAAGCCGACGGGAAACCTTTAACAGCCTGCGGTCAGCCGAGAGAGACGCGGGGAGAAATTACAGCGTTGGCTTTGGTGCAGCGAAGGAAAACCAAGTGAGTTCATGTAGAGAACGTACGCCTCCGTGTGTGTATACATCACAGGTACATGGGCGTGCAGGCTTTACTAATACGTACATTAAATAAGGGCATGGACATAACTGTGCAAACATCCAGCAAACACACCTAACCGACTCAAAAACAGGTCAAAGTTGTGAAACTATAAAAGCATTTTATTATCAGACGGCGTTTGCAGGAGGCTGGAATGTGTTTGCCTGAGAGCGGACAGACGCTGGTCATTTCAAGGTTAAATGTTGTACAAATACTTCATGGACCCTCATTAATGTAAATGTGGCAGATAAAAAAAAAACCTTTACATCCAGTTTTAAAGGCCTTTTAATTACAAAAATGTGCGTTTTGCATTCTGGAGTGTGCTTATGCATTAAAATATGATGATTGATTCGGAGAGACTCTTCCAAGGTCCAAATGTTCATATAACGATCGTATAAAAACCCTGCAGAAGTAAAGCTTTGTTTCCAAACACGTTGGCTGACCTCCATCTCCACACACCACATTCATAGGTTTTAATACCTTCTAATGGTCCTAAATGCAGATAAACATGCTGGAATTAAATTCCTGTAATACCACCCCCTACAATGTGCTTTCCTTTCATGTAAATTCAGGATTTTGGAAGGAACATCTCTGTATTTACATTTTGTTTTTTTAACGAGACTTAGAGATCAGAATATATTTGCATAGATATTTCTGGCCCTTCAGCTGAACGGCTCTAATATTCAGTGGGAGATAGATGTAAATGTACTGATGACACTGACACACACACACACACACACACACACTCTGACAGCTGCTTCTGATCTTCTATGTAGTTTAAGTTAACACAGAGGTCTAATCAGCGACGATCGGTGTGTGTGTGTGTGTGTGTGTGTGTGTGTGTGTGTGTGTGTGTCGCAGCATGGAAACACACATCAGGTGCTTTGAAAACAAACAGTGGAGACATCTAAGTGTCTTTTAATTCGTCGGTTGAAAGCGTGAAGCCGAAGGGAGATGCAGAGCGACACGGCGGCGCTGACAGCCCCGACAGGAACAGGAGGATCTGTTTGGGATTTTTTTGGTTTCTTTTGGCACGTCGGGATGAAAGAGGAGATGAGGAGAGGCAAGAAGACGAGAGTGAGAGAGGAAAACGTGGGGTGGGGGGATGAGATGAGATTAAAAAGAAAAGGAGAGAGGAGGTGAGCTGAAGAGAAGAAAACAGGAGGAGAAAGTTTTAAAAAAAGGAGTGAGAGAAGGAAGGAGGGCATGTTGGGAGGAGGAAGAGATCAAAAGAGAGCTTGAAAGAGGGGAAGGAGGGAGGATAAATATGGAGGATGGATGAAAGGATGAGGAGAGGGAGGAGGTGAGAGGAGGGAGGAGGTGAGAGGAGGGAGAAGGACGTGAGCAGGAGAGGAGATGAGGAAGTAGGGGAGGAGGTGAGTAGTAAGAAAGGACGGAGGAGATATAAACAGGAGAGGAAAGAAAGAAGGAGAGTAGTTACTGTAAAATGAGGAGAGGAAGAGAGGAGCAAATAAAGGAGAGAAGAGAAAAGAGGAGACAAGCAGTAAGAAAACTAGAGATGCAAGAAAAACAGAAGAGAGAGGGAAAAGAGGAGAAGGAAGGAGAGGAGGAGCAATAAAGAGTAAAGGAGGAAGAGGGGAGGAAGGATAAAGACAGGAGAGGAGGAAAGACGAAGGAAACCTTCTGAGAAGAGCGAGGGGAAGACAAAAACAGGAGGAAAGGAGGGGAAAGGAAAAAGAAAATGAGAAAGAGGAGAAGAGGGAGAGAGTGTATGATGATGAGAGGAGGAGCTGAAGGAAAAAAAAGAGAAACAGGAAACACGAGGCAAAAAAGCGAGGAGACAAAGAGACGGGAGGAGAGGAGAATCAGAGGGGGATGAAAGGGAGGAGGGGAGTGTTGAATCCAGAGACAGACCAAGCTTTGAAGGAGAAGAGGAGGAGGAGGATGAAACAGGAGGTGAAGGGACAGAAGGAGGGATGGATGGGAAGCATGCAGAGGGATGAAAGGGAGTCGGCGTTTAAGTCTGAGTGAGGGTGAGGAGCAGAACTCCACTCAGTTTCTGGGGAATTTAATATTTCTGGATTACATTTCTTAAAAAAAAAAGTAAATAATAATAATGGAAGATAATGCACGAGCACATCTGTGGCGACAAAGAAAATCACACTTCTCAAACGTTGGATGGGATATAAATGAAACCTCTCCGTTTGGACGGGGAGCCGTTTGTGAAAGAGTTTCAGAAGCACTGAAGAAAATGCACGATCTGGTTGGAGGTCTGTGCTGCCATAACTCTAAAGTAACAACGTAATGTAACAATCACAACGTCAAAATGTAACCTAACAACCGCCACTTGATGACGTTTATAAAATAATAAGGAAAAATAAAAAACAGTCGCACTAAGAATAAAACATTTCTAAAATGGCGTTATGTAATGTTTACTTTTGGTTTCCTATGGGACACTAACCAGGGTCTCCTGGGTGAACTTCCTGTGTTTGTTTGACCCTCCTCCAGCACCGCTCCGAACAGATATCACTAACATCAGAGAGAAATGGCAGCTCGTCCACGATGGATGTGAACGTTTATCTAAAAGGTTTGATCAGATAACGTGAAGAGGAGCGTGCCGTCAAATGACTGAAGACACAAATATAAATGCCATAAAAGATTCCTTCACATTGAATATAACATATTTTTCTCAACACTTGAACACTTTTGACAGACATCAAAGTAAATTCACCAGGAACGTATTTTCAGGTCGCGCCAGATTTACTTCCCCTCTTTGAAGCGCTAACGTTTAGCCTGCTAGGCCGGTCTGAGCACCTTGCCGCCCGTTAGAACGCGGTAATCCCCCCCGTCGAATGACGGACGTGGCTTCGCTGGTGGAGGTGCTGCTAGCCAGCGGCGCTAGCTGTTTAAGCCTTAATACCCTGAATGTGAGTGAGCTAGCGTGGAGCTAATCAGTCTTAATGCCATGCATACGGAGTTAGCTCCGGAGACGGCTAGCCGCTGTGGCTACGAGCCAAATCCCCTATATGTCAATTTCAGAAACTGCAGCATGAGATTAAGATTAAAGGGAGAGAATGCAGAGGAGAGGGGAGGAGGCGGGGAGGAGGTGGGTGGCTGAATGCTGCCAAAGTGTTTCCTGTAAAGGAGACACGAGGACAGAGAGGAGAGAGAGGAGAGAGAGAGGAGAGAGGAGAGAGGGGAGAGAGAGAGGAGAGAGAGAGAGGAGAGAGAGGAGAGAGGGGAGAGAGAGAGGAGGGGAGAGAGAGGAGGGGAGAGAGGAGAGAGGAGAGAGGAGAGAGAGGAGAGAGAGAGGAGAGAGGAGAGAGGAGAGAGAGGAGAGAGAGGAGAGAGAGGAGAGAGAGGAGAGAGGAGAGAGAGGAGAGAGAGGAGAGAGAGGAGAGAGGAGAGAGGAGAGAGAGGAGAGAGAGAGGAGGGGAGAGAGGAGAGAGGTAAGAGAGGAGAGAGAGGATAGAGGAGAGAGAGGAGGGGAGAGAGAGGAGAGAGAGGAGAGAGAGAGGAGAGAGGAGAGAGAGGAGGGGAGTGAGAGGAGAGAGAGGAGAGGAGAGAGAGGAGAGAGAGAGGAGAGAGAGGAGGAGAGAGAGAGGAGAGAGAGGAAAGGAGAGAATATCACTGAGACACACACACACACACACACCAGACACTTGACTTGTGTTGACATCCTGTGCAAAGACAGGAAGTGATGTCACACTGGTGTGGGCACAGAGTATCTGGGTAGCTCTTATCTCTAAGTGCATGTGTGCGTCTGCACCAGCGCTTCACACTGAAGCACCTGCTGCTCTCTTTCTCCCTCGCTCAGTCAGAGGACTCCTCCTCCTCCTCCTCTTCCACTTCCTCCCACTCCTCCTCCTCCTTCAGTCCATCACATGGTACAAGCCTCAGCACCAGCCGGGCCACTGACATGGGCCACAATCTCCCTCTCCCTCTCTCTCTCTGTTTTGGGCAGGAAGCCACAAAGTTGCACAGCAGAGGCGAGCCACCTGTTCCTCCCTGGCAGAGGAGATCGTGGAGGGATGGAGGGATGAAAAGACGAAGGTGGGGGGTGGAGGGAGGTGAAGAGGAAGGGCCTGATGATGGAGCGAAGGGGAGAGGAGGAGGAGGGATGGAGGAAAAGGTAGGGAGGGAAGCAGGCAAGAAAGAAGAGGAAGTAGAAATGAGGTGAGATTGAGGAGGAAAGAAAGATGGAGGGAGGTAGAGAGGGAAGGAAGGACGGATCTGAAGGAAAGGAGGGAGGAGATAATGAAGGGAAGGAGAACAGAGAAGAGATAAAAGGAGAAAGAAAAGGAAAGACATTGAAAGGATAAAGCGAGGGATGCTGAAAGGGAGGAAAGAAGAGGGGATGGAATGAGCAATCAAAAGGGAGGGATGGAGGGAGGTTGAGTAAAGTTAGAGAGTTGACAATGACAGGAAACTGTGAAACAAGGGAAGGAGGTATGTGAGAACGACAGAAAAACAAAAGTGGACAATCTGGGAAGAAAACATGGGTTTGTGAGAGGAAACGAGGGATGGGAAAGGAAAGAGAGGAGAGGGGAGTAGAGGGAAAGGAAATAACTTGAAGGGATGAGAGACAAAACTGGAAACCATGCGAGGAGGGCAAGGAGGATGAGGTTACAAAAAAGGAGGGATGAGAAATAAATAAAAAAGAGAGGGGAGGACGAGAGAGAAATAGAAAGGAAAGGAAAAATTGATGGGAGATAGAGGAAGGATGCTGAGAGCCAGAAGAAGGGAGGAAGTGTGGAGGAAGGGATATGGAAGTAAATGAGGGAGGAGGAATGAAAGAAAAAAGAGCACAGAGGATAAAAAGTACAAATAAAGGAAAGGAAAAGGTGAGGAGAGGAGGGGAAGATGACAGAGCGAGGGATGCTGAAAGGGATGGAGGCAGGGGAGGAGGCTGGGGGAGGTGATGGTGCCTGATTACAACCCTCCCTCCCCTCTCTTGACCTTGTCCTCTCCACCATTCATCACTCCATCTCTCCTCCCACAGACTTCCTGTCCTCAGACTGCTTGTGGAGTCCAGGTCTGAGTCCTGAGAGAAGCTCTGACCTCAAACTCATGAATGTGCATATTCAGTTCATGAATGCTCCTTTTGTTTCTCAACAATTGAGATATCCTCGATTTGAAACAGAATCAGATGTCATCGTAAACAAGCGTGTTAAGATCCTGTTCTTAAGCTTCAGCCTTGAAAATGTAGCTCATTCATATCGATCCATTCACACTGAAGCCTGAGCAGTACTACTACAGTACTACTACAGTACTATAGTACAGTACTACTACCATGCACTGCTGCTAGTGCTGCTACAGGTTACCCATTGATATATTAATTAGTGTTAACAACTATCATATCATTTCCTGCTCGTTAGCGGCTGTTTAAACACGGACAAACAGTCTGCTGACAAGGATGTACGCGCACACAAACACCGCCGTGCATTCAACATGCACACACCAATGCAAATATAAATTGCACACACTGAACCACTTATATGCAGCATAGACTCTCTCACACTCTCTGTCACACACACACACACACACACACACACATAGAGCATGGACAGGAAGTGTGCAGGCTGCAGAAGCGACAAAGCCGTCATTTGCATGAGGAACGATGCGGAAGCGAAACCAAAGCTCCTTATTGTACCGCACAGTACTTGTATCCACCACGACAGTCTCTCTCTCTATCCCTCTCTCTCTTGTTCTCACACACACACACACACACACACACACACACACACACACACACACACACACACTCACACACACACACACACACACACACACACACACACACACACACACACACACACACACACACTGACTACTTTCCATGCCATTTGAATGCACAAACAAAGAGGACACTGGACTTCTGGTTACCTGGAGGAAATGGGAACCAAACTAACTGCTGTTGTCCCGGCAACAGTCATATCCCATAATGCTATTCAAATGTTCAGTTATCTCACGTTGTGGCCTGCACACACACACGCACACACACATTTAGAGTGTTGCGTGTGGCGGGGGGGGGGGGGGGGGGGGGATGCTCACCCAAAGGCCATTCATTTGGACACATCTGTTTGTCAATGCAAGTGATCATCATTCTGCCCTTTGTGTGTGTGTGTGTGTGTGTGTGTGTGTGTGTCCCTCTCTATGTGATGCTGTCAAGGGCACAGCTTGCATCCGTCGTACCAAGCTGTGGTCGCTATGGCAACAGATCATACACTTCTTCCTCTTCACCTTTTGCTTTTTTCTAATACTTTCTTTCTTTGAACACACTATTGTGAGGGAGCGGAGGTGAGTGTGAGTGTGAGTGTGTGTGTGAGTGTGAGTGTGAGTGTGTGTGAGTGTGTGTGTGAGTGTGTGTGAGTGTGTGTGAGTGTGTGTGTCTTTGTCTAAGTGTGTTTCATTTCACTTCCTGGTCTCTTTTAGCCAACCAGTGAACAGAAGCTCTCGTTGCTTTACTGACCACTACAGGTTTTTACATTTTCAGTCTGCTTCTCAATGTACTCAGTCTGTGGTTGCCATGGCACCCGCATCCATTTGGTCCTCCAGCTCTCTCTCTCTCTCTATCTGTCTCTCTATTTCTTGATATTGTAGTTAATTCAGAGATATTTCAGCCATAGTCAGTTCTTGGATCTTGTTGCTGCTCAGCTGTTTGGTTATAGTTTTTGCCTTTTTGTTTTGGTTGTTTGGAAGCTAGAAAATGAGCCTTTATGTTGCTGCGTATTATAGTTTTTTTCAACGTGTTGCTCCTTCATCCTGTTGACAAACAGACACAACAAACCCACAAACCAAACTGAAACAGACACCAACAGATGAAGCTGCCTCCCTGCAGGGCTCGGTGAACGCTTTGAATGTAAACTATGTGTACATGTTATATCCATCACATTGTATGTATCCCTCTCTGATTCCTTTTGTTTATAAAACCAGATCTCAAACACGTGTGCACGTGTCCTCCATTGGTCCCGTGTGAACTTTGGTTCTCTAATTGAGGCGTTCAAAGACAGGGCCCTCTAGCAGCCAAGGTGGTGTTGAACTCATTAACTACGCTTTGTGGGACAAATTTAGGGTGAAAATTCCTGTTTTCGCAAAATATATTGCAAAAAAAAAAGAAATAAGTCCCAGTGACTTGTAAGAATGATCTAAGCAGTCGTCCTGCTGATACGGGATCAGATCTGCAAACGCCTCCACGTGTCCCACAGAGGGCGTGGTCTGCAGTTCAGAGCAGCCGTTGACAACCGTCACCTTCTAACATCCTCATAACCCACCTGACACACACACACACACACACACACAGCGTACATGCATTTTACAGCATGTGCAGTCTGCAAGCGCTGACGCACATCCTGTGCATGTTTTCTGTGTGTGTGTGTGTGTGTGTTTTACAGAGATGACACTGTGTGAAGTTTAAAAACCCAACTTGTTTGTGCTTTGAGGTGCAGATAGTAATCTCTGCTTTACATGATCTATTTCTGTGCTCCGTCTGAGTCAACACACACACACACACACACACACACACACAAACTGAATGATGTGAGAGCGACAGAGATAAAGAGAAAGAGATAGAAAGACGGAGGATGACATAGTTTATCTCGTCCTTGATATGAAGCCACCTGTTACACAGGAAGAGGAAGTGACACGGCTCACACGTACAATACGCCCATTCTTCTACTACGCTGCAGTAAAAAAGCAAAGAAAGCAAAAGGCCAGACTGACTACCACACGCCTCCCCCATCATCCATCAGCTCACACTCGTCCTTCTGCAGGTTTAAACCCTGAATCTGATTTGTCTTCAGGTATTCTGCATCAGCGCTCCACTCTGCCACGTCTCTAATATTCCCTTGTCTTGTGATTCAACATGCTCACCGCGGTTTTCATATTCCTGTTTATTTAAAATGCTGACACCTCTCTGACCTTTGACCTCCACATTGTTGCTGCTAGTTTCACCAACGCACACAGAAAACAGAAGCTTATTCTATTGTTGGACAATCGGGATTTATATAAATATAAATGTAGCAACTGTACAAGTTGGGGGAATGAATCTGCATCCGGGGTCATTTAATATGTTTGTTTGTATTCTGACAGAATGAAGCCAGTTACACTTTGTGTTTTTGAGGAAAAAACAAATGAGAAGGGGCAGGATCTGAATTTAATCTCTCGTTACAGACGGCCAGAGACGATATTCTTTCATTTTTTTTTTCTCTCAACTTTTTCTCAGCATGTCTTAATGATTAAGAGAAGACAATCCCATGTCAGCTCACTATAATAAACTGTTTTATTGTTATGATCTCAGCATCATTTTTCCATAATGACCCAAAACACTGATGAGCGATTTCATGAGGAAAGATATCATAAATGTACCACAAGCTTAGAACAAGTTAGACTTATGACTCATTCAGACTTTTTAATGCCAACGGAATTAAATTAAAAAACAATTTCACAATAAACCAAAATTGAAGGGAAAAAAAATTAGAAAGCTGTGACGCAATAGCAATTACTTCGGGTTAGGGATGATTTTGCCAAAATATTGTTTCAACATTTTTGTGAGTTGGCAGGTTTTCTTGGAGATTTTGTGTTTCTCACTCTGCGTGATGCAACTTGGCTCCAATCGTGCCAAGTTTGAGAAACTTTTATGCATGAAATAAGACTTTAAGAGTCTCGTATGAGTTGCACTGATTTCAGCCATGCTGTGAAATCTTGGTTTAAACGGCTGATTTTTTTTTTGTTGGATTTGCACTTCCCCATTTCGTTGGGTGCAACAGTGACAGCTGGCTGAGCATCCTGGCCTGAAAAACTAAAAATGTTAGCTTCCGGATCTGTGTGATGTGGATTCCCAAAGGCATAACAGGTACATTTTTTTTTGCAATGCGACAAAAAAAAAATCATAAAATCCTTCTTCCCATGTCTTTTGCATTTTTAAAGCTTTTGAAGAAAAACAATTAAGGCCTTGTGTTTGGATTAATAACATTGCCTTGTAAAACTTTTCCCTGCAGGAGCCCTGTGGAACGCCTGCTCTCACTGTTAAAGCAGCTGTCAGAACTGCGAGTATCGTCACATTCAGTCCACACTTAAATGCTTCCTCCACTCTCTTTTTTCTGGATCTCTGTTCCCCAGCTGGCATCGCAGGACATCCTCTGTCCTCGCCATGAAACAAACCTGACTCCCTCATCACTCCACACAACACAATTCATCAGGTCAGATTTTTGGGGGTTGGAGGTAAAATGTGAAGAAACTTTACACGATGGCAGACGGCAGGACCGATAAAGTGAGTTTTTTTTTTTTCTTCTTCATTTACACTCCCAGCCAAGGTCACACACCTCTGGTAACGAAGCTGGCCGGTTGCCCCGGCAACCAGCCGAGAGAAAAACAGCGAGAGTAATTCTGGCTAAATGAATACAGCTCAACTCCTCTCCTTGTCTTACCGTCTGTTTCTCCGTGTGAGCCTCTCCCTCTCTCATGACAAAAGGATCGGCCATTTTAAACCACAATGATGCTTATTATCACAAAGACGGACCCTTTTCTCACCATTTTCTCCCTCTCTCCATTCCAGTCAAGAGGTTCTTTTCATCGGTACATTAATTAATAGTAAAAGTACATCAATCTTAATGCTTTCATATGACCAACACAACTCGTCGTTGATCAAATTTCACGGCATTTTAAGGGATTTCATTGAGGTCATTTTGTGATATCTCACTTTTTTTTGCACAGCTTGCACACAAAAAACTAGACAAACTGTTATCTCTGTCCTCAAGTTCCTCCTCAGCAACAACGTTTACTCGCTGTCAACATATCATGACCTATTTTATGCATCTTTACATCTACTATAACCACAAACACACACACACGGATCCTACCTGATCTAGATGTTTTTCTTCTGGTCCAGTTTAGCAAGTCCACAAACTGGTCTCAGTCCCTGGGGGGTTAAAGAGAGAGAGAAGGGGTGATGAAGACACAGTCACTTTGTTTACACACTGACACCATGTGCATATGGCAGCCTCGTTGACCAGGCATATCCCAGAATGCAACACACCAGCAGTACATGTTTTAAGCTGTACATCAAGGTTTCACCAGGAATTTTAATCCACATTTTCAGCAGCTGTGGCCGAAGAATATTGATTGTGTGGCCATATACAGAAACATGTAAGGAGTCACCAGCCAAAATGATTTCTAGATGAGAAAATTAACTTTTATCAAAACACAACCGTTTAGCAGCATATATTTCTGACAATAGCGTGCTCCTCGAGTTAACTTGGTGGGACAGTCTGGTAAAACCACATCTCAGCACATACATATCAACGTAGTGTCTCAATTTATGTCAGGAAAATAAAAACCAGCAGGGTTCTTTTCTGTAATTTTTTTTTTAAATTCTGCGACAACACGCGTGACATGCTGATCCTGTGTTTCATAATCTAAAATGTAAAAAAAGAAATGATATGCTGACATATCAAACCCTTCAATGAATCCAACGATAAACAAATAAAACCAGATGACATTCTGTCTCAGACTTTCAGATTACTCGTGTCATCTTGATTTCAAGTTTTTCTTTCGTCACTTTTTTCTTTGTTTTTTGTTTTTTTTTAAACCCGTTGGGGTTTCTGTTCTGTCTAACCCGCTGGGATTAGATTTCTTTTCATCCCTTGATATTTTTTGTGAAGTGTTGTTATCTTTTGTATTGATATGCAAATAACTCAACCTAAACCTACGGTGGCAGCAGCGTGTTTTAATTGTGAATCCACCCGGGAAGATAACCCGAGGTCTGATGGCTCAGAATAGTTATAATGTCATATTCAGGATTAAAACATGGAATTTCTAACAATATACACAAGATAGACATTTAAAAATGATCAGTTTAAAGAATCTGAGAACGTCTTTCAGAAACACACAGCTCAGAAATAAGATCTACAAATAAAGTGAAGAGGGAAAAAAACGATAATAATATATATAATATAATATTTTATATAGACTGGCGTCCTGTCCAGGGTGAACCCTGCCTTCGCCCAATGACAGCTGGGGTCGGCTCCAGCCCCGCCGCGACCCTGAATACAGGATAGGTGGTAGACAATGGATGGATGGATATATTTTATATTTATCATAGAACAATATCATACTATAATGAAATTAAATAATCAATTTTGTAGCGAAAATTGTATTTTTACATTTTCCAAAAAGCCACTGGACAGCCCCCCTGTAGAAAATAGCTGCTCAGTGTGTTCAGCTGGGTTTTACATGTACGTAGTGTGTTACTGCAAACACAAACGTGAAAGTTCCCCACTGAGAGAAAGAGAGACCGCCAATTTTATTGCTGTTACGTTTTGCATTCCTGGTTTCATGTCTGTGGGCGCAAAAGACGTATATTTCTCCCTGTATGACTGTCGAAACCTCGCTGCAGCGGCGGCAGTATATTGAGAGTGACTGACATCAAAAAGGCTTCTGGTGTTTTTTATGTGACCGGATCAACGCCGGGGGTGCTGGGAATACGATCACACCATTTACATTTCAGCAGTTACCCAGCTATGAAAGATGTATGAAACAAAACTATGAAATGTGTATCAGCTGCAAATTGATGTTGATAGCATTTTATTCTGAATGCTTTTCAGATCCGACACCGATCTGATGAGGTTCAGCTAAAAGCTGCGAATGTTCAAAGAACCAAAAAACTCAAGGTAGGCCAGAACGCTGTTGGCTTTTTACCTGAATGCCTTATAAGTTGCTTTCGCCTAACATAAAAAGAGACTTAACAGGAGAGGATTTATACGAGTCTCGTCTGTGTGCTCAGTGGTCCAACGAGTTACCATTTAACCTGCTGATCCAGAATCCTAGGGAACAAGAGACATAAAATATATTATAAATAACGTATTGCACAAAATAAGATATTAAAGAAACCAGTGAAGACATTTTGTTAACTATAATATAAATATAATAATTTAAATCAGCACACCTGTCAGCACACCTGGGCAAAATATCTCCTGTTTTGTCACTTGTTCATCACATTAAATGAGATGTTATTGTCCTCTAAACAACCAACATGATGTTTGGAGACAGCTTTTTACAGAAGGACCACAAATGAAAGGAAAACTAATTCCACTAACAGATCCACAGAAATATAATCACCAACTATTTTCATCATCTGTTCATCATCAAAAGTCATTTTTCATAAAGAAATGTCACAAAATGCTGTTTTCAGTCCCTCAGATATGGAGATCTTCTTTTCTCTGTTCTATCATAGATGTCATCACATACAACACACATTTCAAGACCTTTATTCTACATCCAAGCACTTTCCAAACCTTGAAAACACCACACAAGGACTTCCAGCACCTTAGTTACAACTATTACTTATGAAGCGGATGGAAAACGAATAGCATTTAATTGACTATTAACAAGCAGGCTAACAAGATGCAAATCAAATATGACAGACAACAGGTTAACGTTCCTAAAGTCCCGGATGTGTTAAAGCGGGACGTCAACACTAGCTTATTATTGATTAGCAAACCAGGCTACTAACGTCCGAAAGTAAGCTAGCAGGTAAACGCCCTTCGACCAACCACGGTAACTACCGACGTTATAAACCGTTTATTTAATCCACGTCATCACGCTGACGTCACCGTACCTCTTCCCGCGGCTTTCTTCCTCCGACTCTTCCTCCGCCTGCTGCCACGGAGCTGCATTATTAGTTTAGACATGATACCGCTAAAGTGTCGGCACCTATCCCGGAGTCGCGTCAGACTCACAAACCTGGCCCCGCCCCCTCCCCCCAGAGGGCGGGAAGAGTGGTACGAGCCCGGAAGGGGGGGGGGGGCGACTCTAAAAAACAAAGGACTCTACATTATTTATTTATGTTTTGCAATAGAGTTATGTTGGTTTTTATGTGATATTTATAAACAATAGTAGTCATAGTTTTGGTAAAAACTTTAGATTTGTAGCCCCCCCCCCCTCCCTCTAGATGAGGCGCCCCTAGCGTCCGCAAAAACGCAGCATGTTGCCTGCAGGACCGTGTCCATCCAGGACTATCCGGGACCATGTCCATCACTGTGTCCATCCAGGACCGTGTCCATCCAGGACCCCGTGTCCATGCAGGACCGTGTCCATCCAGGACCATGTCCATGCAGGACCGTGTCCATCCAGGACCATCCAGGACTGTCCATCCAGGACTATCCATGCAGGACTGTGTCCATCCAGGACTATCCATGCAGAACCGTGTCCATCCAGGACCATCCAGGACTGTCCATCCAGGACTGTCCATCCAGGACTATCCATGCAGGACTGTGTCCATCCAGGACTATCCATGCAGAACCGTGTCCATGCAGGACCGTGTCCATCCAGGACCATCCAGGACCATGTCCATGCAGGACCGTGTCCATCCAGGACCGTGTCCATCCAGGACCATGTCCATGCAGGACCAAGTCCATCCAGGACCGTGTCCATCCAGGACCATCCAGGACTATGTCCATGCAGGACCGTATCCATCCAGGCCCGTGTCCATCACTGTGTCCATCCAGGACCGTGTCCATCCAGGACTATCCATGCAGGACCGTGTCCATCCAGGACCGTGTCCATCCAGGACCATCCAGGACCGTGTCCATGCAGGACCGTGTCCATCCAGGACTATCAATGCAGAACCATGTCCATGCAGGACCGTGTCCATCCAGGACCATGTCCATGCAGGACCGTGTCCATGCAGGACCGTGTCCATCCAGCACCGTGTCCATCCAGGACCATCTAGGACCGTGTCCATCCAGGACCGTGTCCATCCAGGACCATCCAGGACCGTGTCCATGCAGGACCATGTCCATCCAGGACCATCCAGGACCGTGTCCATGCAGGACCATGTCCATCCAGGACCAGTTACTCACACGAACAACAGGCCTCGCTCCTTCTTCTTCAGATTAATGAATACTGAGTATTGTATTTTATACAAATATGTAGTTTACCACAGCTGGAAGGTACTGGAAAAGCATGGAAATGCACCTTGAAATACATGAAAAGTGCTTGAATGTGACTTTGGAAAAGGTATAGGAACCCTGGAGAGAGAGACAAAGATGTAGCCGACCGAGCGGTTATGACGTCATCTTTAAACACGTGTAAATCACGTACATCGGTATAATCGCGTCTTTTCTCGGCACGTTAGCGTCACTACGATCCTGGAACACGTCGGACAGCAGAAACGGGGAAACCGAACGTGGGCGACTGGTGTCCGTTGGGATTTTAGTGATTACAACACGGTGATTAAACTCTCCTGTCTGATGCATAAATGCATGAAGATGAGACTAATTACAGGCTGGGGAGGAAGTAGGCCAGTTTGGGTAAAGGTCTCTCTCTCTCTCTCTCTCTTCATCATCTCGCTGTCACAAACATCAACAGACCAACAGTTTCCAGGTGAGACAACACACACACACACACACACACACACACACACACACACACACCTTTCTGAGCAAAGTGTCGGAATAGACATTCTTCTCTCACCTCCTCTCCTTTTATTTCCTCTCATCTCATTTCCTCTTCTCTCCTCTTCACTTCTTTCCTCCCGATGCCTTCTCTCCTCTCTCCGTTTGTTTAATCTTCTTTCTTCTTCTCTCCTCGTCTCCTCGTCTCCTCTCGTTTCCTTTCCCCCTTCCTTTCTAATGTCCTCTCATCTCTAGTATCACCTCCATTTCTCCTGTCTCCTTTTATTTCCTCTCATCTCCTTTCCTCTTCTCTCCTCTTGCTTCCTCTCCTCACCTCTCCTCCGTTTCCCCTATCCTCCTCCTATCCATCTCTCCTCTCCTTTTCTCTCTTCTACTCACTTCTTTTCTCTTCCTCTTCTCTCCTCTTCACTTCTTTCCTCCTGTTGCCTTTTTGTCCACTCCGCTTATTTCATCTCCTTTCTTCTTCTCTCCTCGTCTCCTCTCGTTCTCTCCTTCCATTCCTCCTCCTCCCTCCCATCCTCCCCTCCCCCACCTGTCCTCCAGGTGTGCATACTGTATATCCAACCAGGTATATAAGCAAACCACAGAGGAACAGTTTATCACGAGAAGCCGGTCAAACAACGCATTAGCTTTGTGTGTGTCTTAATAATTTAGCCGTCGCTGTCAGGACCCCGGCTACCGGAGGGCTCTCAGGTTCCTCTGCAGCTCTCAGGTGATCACACACACACACACACACACACACACACACACACACACACACACACACATGGGTGAAACTGTGCATTCAACAGCAGCACAATTCATTCAGCGAGATAAACCGTGGATCAGCGTGAAGCTTGAGATCCTCTTGTAATACTGTGTTGGTTGCTCTCTGGAGGAAGGCCACTGAGCTCAGTGTTGCAGGTGCATTCTGATGCAAAGCAGCTGTTATCACCTCCGAGGTGTCTGTGAGGATCAAGAGACCTTTTTCAAATCTATTATTATCAAAAAAAATCAACAAATCGGTACTTTGAAGTATGTTCACTCAATCGGCAGGGTTGGTACGGGTGCTGGAAATCCTTGAAAACACTAGAATTTTAGTGTGGTGTTTTCAAACCTCTCCATCAACATCATGTTGGTTGTTTAGAGGACAATAACATCTCATTTAATGTGATGAACAAGTGACATAATAAGTAGACTGAATACTGACCATTGGATTGATACAAAGATGGAGTTTACCACACCTGGAAGGTGCTGGAAAAGCATGGAAATGCACCTGGAAATGCTTGGAAAGTGCTTGAATGTGACTCTGGAAAAGGTGGAGGAGCCCTGAATCAAACAAACAGCACATGTACTTCACTTGTATCACTTCTGGTACTTTATGTATATTTTGAATACTTTTCTGAACGCTGTAGTTTTACTTCTTATAATGAAGAGTATTTCTTGCAGGCCGGCTGTTCCAAGCGGCTGTTTTCAGTCATCTCAAGCACAAACGGTTGAGTAATTATTCCAGCATTCGACGGGAGATTGTAAGTATTGATTGATTGCGTTAATCATCATCTGTGCAACCAGACTGGAGGGATGAAAACGGCAACTCGGAGCTGTAATGAGAGCTCGACGGCGTGCGTGAGTTACTTGTCATACATCTGCATTCGTTTCAGATTCTCCAGCTATGATGTCTGCGCCGCTTTAATTGACAGCAAATGCAAACGTGTGACATCTGCAGCACGCCGACCGATAACGCAGCCGGCGGCCAGACGCACGCAATCACACACATTTAGATGCAAAGTGCACAGGTAATCCACTTTTTATTCTTTGATACTGACTTCTGCAGCTTTTACATGTGTCTCATATTTAATGTCTCTTTGGGCAAGAAGGCATCTGCTGGAAGGAAGTCATATGTCAAGATGTATTGTAATACATTAACGCCTACATCACCTTTAAACAGAGACAGAGGTCAAAGGTCACCCTCCACATACAATCACCTGCTATCACCTGACAACCACTCCATCCTCTGAGACCCCTCCTGTGCTAACTTCAGCCAAAGTGTGTTAGTTATTGGTACGTGTACCTCACACACACACACACACACACACAAACACACACACACACACACACACACACACACACACAGAGAGATCCCACAAGTCCTATAATATAAGTAATAATTGAATGTTTAAGCCGGAAAATTAACTCGCACCTCACACGCATGTTCTCCGAATGCCTCTCCAGCCTGGTAACAGTGTGTGTGTGTGCATGTGTGTGTGTGTGTGTGTGTGTGTGTGTGTGTGTGTGTGTGTGTGTGTGTGTGTGTGATTGTGTGAATGGACGCTCCCTCCCACGCAGCCCGACGGCCATCTGAAGTGGCAGTGGGACAGATGGTACGTAGGTCGGTCTCTTCCCCCGTGCACGCTCTCTCACACACACGTTATAACCACAGACACGTGCACAGACACGTGCACACGCACGGTCGTCATGCACGGCGTGCGTCCTGACAGCAGTAACCCCCGGCGACGTGGCGTTGGGGATGCGTTTGTGCATTTTGCTCGTTCCTAAACGGCAGCGAAGCATTCGTCGCTGCTGCTTCTCTTCTCTGCACTCGGCTTCTCATTGTTTCCTAAAATATCACCTACGCTGACAGTCGGAGGTTATAATTAGACACTTTCCCTGCCAACGCCGGGATGTGACAAAAAACAAGACCAACGAATGATTGTTATTCACATTATTAGAGCTGATAGTAAATATGTCAGATGGAATTAAAGTAAATAAATGGTTGGTTTCACTGCACTCCTTCCAGGGTTCCTTCCTTTTCCAAAGTCAAATTCAAGCACTTTATTCTAAATCCAAGCACTTTTCAAAGCGTTTTCAAGGCTTTCCAGCACCCGTATCAACCCTGTGCTTCTTCCTGCTCCTAGATGTTATTGTTTCTTTGCTTTCTGCTTCCTGTGACATATTAAACATCAAAGCAACGCTCCGGGAACCGAACCGTCATGTTGGCAGCAGCTGGCCCCGGCAGAGAGGGCCGGCCTCTGAAGCTGAGATCCTACCTGCTGGCCAAATGGTGGAATTACAACTTCCGGGTCCGTCACATGGTACCATGGTGGCTAATTAACAACAAGGTTAGAGGCTCCGCCATCGTTTGCACTTTCTGTCTTCTAAGTATATTTGCACAGTGTGTTCATATTGTATTTTGCTAACATTAATCAGGGTGCTGGAAATCCTTGAGAACACTTTTAGTGTGGTGTTCTCAAGGTTTTGTAAAGTGCTTGGATTTAGACTAAAGGTCTATAAATGTGTGTTGTATGTGATGACATCTATGATAGAACAGAGAAAAGAAGATCTCCATATCTGAGGGACTGAAAACAGCATTTCCTGACATTTCTTTATGAAAAATGACTTTTGATGATGAACAGATGATGAAAATAGTTGGTGATTATATTTCTGTGGATCTGTTAGTGGAATTAGTTTTCCTTTCATTTGTGGTCCTTCTGTAAAAAGCTGTCTCCAAACATCATGTTGGTTGTTTAGAGGACAATAACATCTCATTTAATGTGATGAACAAGTGACATCATAAGTAGACTGAATACTGACCATTGGATTGATACAAAGATGGAGTTTACCACAGCTGGAAGGGGCTGGAAAAGCATGGAAATGCACCTTGAAATGCTTGGAAAGTGCTTGAATGTGACTCTGGAGAAGGTGGAGGAAACCTGCATTATAGACCTACAGCCTTTGAAGGGAAATGCATGTTCTACTCCACTTCTATGCCTGTGTAGGAAACAGGAATGAACGTATCCTCATACGTCCATAAAGCAGCAGATCAAACCCTCATATCGCCAATCTGCTCGCCCTGCAGCCTGCGTCCCTGAGAGCAATCGGCCCGCGGCCTTTGACCTCTGACCTCGCTGTGCTTCCCTGCAGAGATGAGTGGAAGCTCACGGGGATTATGACGTGCAATAACTCGCGGCGTGCTTTACATGATGAGGCGGTAATTCTTTGACCAAAAAAAAAATGCAGCGGAGACTGTTTTCCAGCACAACAGTTATCAGCAGAGAGAGAGAGAGAGGGAGAGGGGGAAAAAGGGAGGGAGAGGGGGAGAGAGGGAGAGAGGGAGCAGGGCCTGGTTGTGCGTCGGAGTCTCCCCGGCAGGGGCCCCTCTCTAGACGGCAACACGTCATGGAACATTCCCGGAACCAGCCAGCGCACCACCCACCATCTCTCTCTCTCTCTCTCTCTCTCTCTCTCTCTCTCTCTCTCTCTCTCTCTCTCTCTCACACACACACACACACACACACACACAGAGGAAGCAAACGATGAGCATATGAGATAAAGCCCCCCCCTGCCTTTAAACACTTGTCATACCGGAGAGCCGCGCGACAGCAACAAACAGTGTCGCGAGACGCCTCCATGTCAACGTCACGCCGCTCGCGCTGTAGCGGCAACAAGGAAATACCAGAAGGTCACAGCTCAAGACTCAGGTCCGGGACGCTCCGGGACCCCCCGGACAGTCCTCATGATAACATGATACAAGTGAACTTGTGTGGGAGACCCGGATGCAGAGCGGAGCCGCTTTTGCACAAATGCAGAAAAATCGGACCTTTTTCCCAAACGCAAAATCACACCATGATGATCATCACACCTCCACTTCCACGGCTTCATACCCGCGAACACCCCCTCCTCCCCCCTCTCCCCCCGGCCTTGCAGCCAGCCCGGCCGTGCAGGCTACTGCGAATTCCTCAGGATATTACGCAACCCGGGTAATCTGCATGCAACGCGATGCGTGCCCGGGGTATTCCCCCTGCATAGCCGTGCCCTTATAAGCTAAACAAAAAGACCCAGTGGCCGTGAAAACAGCTCCATAATGTCCGCCGCCCCGCTGTCACCGGGACGTGTGTGTGTGTGTGTGGGGGGGGGGGGGGGGGGGGGCGGTTTCCCCTCCCCGCGCTTACCTTTGCCGTCTGCGCTCCGGCGGCGCGTCCTCCTGCGCGATAAATGACAACAAGCAGCCCCGGTGTGACAGCGGATCCGGGCGGGTTGACACCTCGCTGCTGGTCCGCTAGAAGCAGCCGGGAGACGGTTGTTTAGAAATCCACGGCGGCGGTGGAAGCGGCGGTGGAAGCGGCGGCGGCGGCGGCGGCGGCGGCGCTGGGGAAAAGTTGCGCGTAAAAATGGAAGGAATCCTTTCCGAGCGGGGTTCGCGCTGCCGGGAGCTCCACACTGCTGCAGTCAGACAGGCAGACAGACGGGTGAATGTGTTGTGAGTGTGTGTACGTGTGCGTGTGTTGTGAGGGTGAAATCAGGAGACACACACACGCACACACACACTCGTATACGCACACGGGGGTTATTCCAAACGGCACTTCCCAGAATAGCAGCATAGAGGAGAGAGAGAGAGAGAGAGAGGCAAAGAGAGCGAGAGGGCGTGTGTATACGTGTGTGTGTGTGTGTGTGTGTGTGTGTGTGTGTGTATATGTGTGTTCGTGTGACGTCGTCGGATCCCCCAACGCGCAGAGGGAGGGGAGGGGAGGGGAGCAGTGGCCGAAGAGGAGGCTCTGTCTGCCGGCTCAGAGAGAGCAGGATTCCCCGGTCACCTCCGGAGCGACCCACCTGTCTGTCTGACTGTCTGTCTGACTGTCTGTCTGTGCATTCAGCTGTATACTGGAATACATAATTCACATCAATGCGTTATCATCACATATATATATATATATATATTCCTGTAAATACATATAAATAAAATAAATGTGTTATTCATAATAGTCATCATCATTATTGTTGCATAGAGCCTAAATTAAATGACCTAACTGATCATTAATACAATCTATGTTTGTGTATATGTATGTATGTATAAAGGTAAGTATATATAATAATAACTTATTTATTTTAATTTTTATTTCTTTTTAAAATTTTATTATGTTTTTATTTGTTGTTTTTTTAAAGAAAATGATGTATATATGGTGTGCTGTTTAATGTACTCCAATTTCGATTCCAATAAACATTTTAATGAAAAAAAAATTATGTTCCTTCACAACTAATTCTGATCTGAGGAGGATTTCTGTTCCCGCTCTTCTGCCACGTCCATCGCCTAGCAACCAGCTACGGTTGACAAGAAAGAGCATGGAAGAGGTAACTAACCTCATATAATTATATATATATATATATATTTCTCAAGGTGGGTGCATCTCACTGACTTACATTTACAACAATAATAATAATTTATGTATAATAAGAACATCTCGTCCATCCGCTGCCAGATTGATGGTGGACCTCCATATCCAGCCCACCCCCCCTCCGGCTCTGCGACTCCTTTCATCTGAAAAACACATTTAGGAATACAGAGCAGCTCATTCAGGCCGGCCCTCCTGTTAATGAATTAAATCAGGATTGATAAAGCTCCTTTTTCTCCCCTTTCAGACGGGTTCAGATGCGGCAGCCTCCTTTTGTGCTAATAAACTGCGTTAGCCTTTTTAAGGGCCTTTTAGCGACAGGTGGCAGGTTTTGAAGCATCCCAGGTGTCGTGTCCTCGGGTCGTGTGGAGGGCAGATCAGGATCTGATCAGGATCTGATCCACGGGAACCCATCAGAGTGATGATGGAAAGCAGACTCGGTCTTCCTCACACAAGAAGAAGAAGGAGACGCTGCAGAGGAGGAGAGTATTTATTCAACCCTTTATCTAAACAAGAAGTCTGGTTTCTTATTTGTGATAAATACACAATTCATGCCTCTTTAAGGTATCAGGAGTCAGAATTATTCATCCTCAACAAGTGCTCTTTACTTTCCAATCACATGACAAGATAAGATTAGATCTCCTTGGTAACAATTATGTTTTCCCAAAATAGTTTATAGATTTTAAGGCATTCTAGTTTCTAATGGCTTAAACCAAAGATGTTCAACCTGGGGTCTGGGACCCCTAGGGGTCCATGATATGTAATAGGGGGTCCCTCCACCGGGTCTCTGTAGGCCTTGGGGGTCTTTGGCCTGAACATCTGCCTGTTGTACTTCCTGTCTATCTGCTTGTTGTACTTCCCGTCTATCTGCTTGCTGTATTTCCCGTCTATCTGCTTGCTGTACTTCCTGTCTATCTGCTTGTTGTACTTCCCGTCTATCTGCTTGCTGTACTTCCTGTCTATCTGCTTGTTGTACTTCCTGTCTATCTGCTTGCTGTACTTCCCGTCTATCTGCTTGCTGTACTTCCTGTCTATCTGCTTGTTGTACGTCCTGTCTATCTGCTTGCTGTACTTCCTGTCTATCTGCCTGCTGTACTTCCTGTCTATCTGCTTGCTGTACTTCCTGTCTATCTGCTTGCTGTACTTCCTGTCTATCTGCTTGCTGTACTTCCTGTCTATCTGCTTGTTGTAAGTCCTGTCTATCTGCTTGCTGCACTTCCTGTCTATCTGCTTGCTGTACTTCCTGTCTATCTGCTTGTTGTACTTCCTGTCTATCTGCTTGTTGTACGTCCTGTCTATCTGCTTGCTGTACTTCCTGTCTATCTGCTTGCTGTACTTCCTGTCTATCTGCTTGTTGTACTTCCTGTCTATCTGCTTGCTGTACTTCCTGTCTATCTGCTTGCTGTACTTCCTGTCTATCTGCTTGCTGTACTTCCTGTCTATCTGCTTGTTGTACGTCCTGTCTATCTGCTTGCTGTACTTCCTGTCTATCTGCTTGTTGTACTTCCTGTCTATCTGCCTGCTGTACTTCCTGTCTATCTGCCTGCTGTACTTCCTGTCTATCTGCTTGCTGTACTTCCTGTCTATCTGCTTGCTGTACTTCCTGTCTATCTGCTTGCTGTACTTCCTGTCTATCTGCTTGTTGTACGTCCTGTCTATCTGCCTGCTGTACTTCCTGTCTATCTGCTTGCTGTACTTCCTGTCTATCTGCTTGCTCTACTTCCTGTCTATCTGCTTGCTGTACTTCCTGTCTATCTGCTTGTTGTACTTCCTGTCTATCTGCTTGCTGTACTTCCTGTCTATCTGCTTGTTGTACTTCCTGTCTATCTGCTTGTTGTACTTCCTGTCTATCTGCCTGCTGTACTTCCTGTCTATCTGCTTGTTGTACTTCCTGTCTATCTGCTTGTTGTACGTCCTGTCTATCTGCCTGCTGTACTTCCTGTCTATCTGCCTGCTGTACTTCCTGTCTATCTGCCTGCTGTACTTCCTGTCTATCTGCTTGTTGTACGTCCTGTCTATCTGCTTGCTGTACTTCCTGTCTATCTGCCTGCTGTACTTCCTGTCTATCTGCTTGCTGTACTTCCTGTCTATCTGCCTGCTGTACTTCCTGTCTATCTGCTTGCTGTACTTCCTGTCTATCTGCTTGTTGTACTTCTTGTCTATCTGCTTGCTGTACTTCCTGTCTATCTGCCTGCTGTACTTCCTGTCTATCTGCTTGTTGTACGTCCTGTCTATCTGCTTGCTGTACTTCCTGTCTATCTGCTTGCTGTACTTCCTGTCTATCTGCTTGTTGTACTTCCTGTCTATCTGCTTGCTGTACTTCCTGTCTATCTGCTTGCTGTACTTCCTGTCTATCTGCTTGCTGTACTTCCTGTCTATCTGCTTGCTGTACTTCCTGTCTATCTGCTTGTTGTACTTCCTGTCTATCTGCTTGCTGTACTTCCTGTCTATCTGCTTGCTGTACTTCCTGTCTATCTGCTCTATAAACTGTGACATGAAACATCCTGTCCCCGGTTCAACCACAACACCTGATGGAGCCACATGAAACACGTTGATTTCCTCTCCATCTTCGTTTGGCAGAAGAGGTGTGAACACGCCGTCCATCTCTCTCAGCTGTGGAGAGAGAGAGAGAGAGAGAGAGAGACAGGAAGTGGTCAGATCTCTGACCTCCGGCAGCTCGGCGTCTCAGTGAAAGTCCTGGTCTGTGTGTGTGCGTGTGTGTGTGTGCAGGCCAGCGATAAGTGGATTAACGTCTGCCATCTCCTATAAGAGGCTCATTGGGATGTGACCTCATCACTGGTGACCCCCGTGAGTCCCCATGGCGACGCCGTGGCAACGCGGCACCATGGCGACGGGAAGCCAGCAGCAAGCAGCTTCTGATGCGGCAAATTTACATTCTGCTTTTCATACGGAGCTCCAACAGGAAGGTGTGTGTGTGTGTGTGTGTGTGTGTGTGTGTGTGTGTGTGTGCAGCTTTACTCGTGTAGATATGTTATATATATATACTCTTCTGATCGTCATCAGTCCAACTTTGGAGGGAAAACACAGGATTGTTCTCCACTAAATGTCGTCATGTGACTCATCGCTTTAATAAGTTGCTTTGCAGCTTTGATGAAGGAGTGAGTGTTTTTGTCACATGTGATCTTTCACTTTAAACTCCACCAGTTTTAAGGATGATGTTATTAATATTAGTTATTAAGTTATAAGTTATTATTGTTCACGGGTCTCTTTGGAGAGTTTACATCAAAAATAACTG
>NC_139927.1:2691337-2738837 GCF_963514095.1 Eutrigla gurnardus
CCATCTGTACATCCATCCATCTATACATCCATCCATCATCCATCCATCTGTACATCCATCCATCCATCCATCCATCCATCCATCTATACATCCATCCATCATCCATCCATCTGTACATCCATCTATCCATCCATCATCCATCCATCTGTACATCCATCTATCCATCCATCATCCATCCATCCATCATCCGTCCATCTGTCCGTCCATCCATCCATCCACCCATCCATCCATCCATCCATCATCCATCCATCGTCCGTCCATCCATCCATCCGTCCGTCCATCCATCCATCCATCCATCCATCCATCCATCCCTCCATCTGTCCTCCATCCTTCTATGAAAACCCAACAGAAGACTGCAGTCTGAGGTTATATTCTATGTTCCATATGGATGACAGACAGTGCTGGTAATAACAGATGATGGATGAGGAGAGGAAACATCACCATGTTGTGGGTGAACTGCAGCTTAAACGGAGTGTTCAGACAGGAAGTGAGCAGGATTGTCCCTCTGAGACTCCGTAAGCTCCTTAAATCCAAAACAGCAGAGAAACTGTCAACAGGAGACTTTTCACCCCATTCTCCGGGTTCAGGTGGAGTTCACATTTAAAAACCCTTTCAGTGCAACGAGCTCGGCATCAGCTGCTGCCCTTTGACCTCCTAAACTCCGCAGCAGCAGCACCAGTGGACTCGTCTTTACGAGCTTACGTGACGGAGCCAAACATCTTTCCAAAAAGCCCCGGGAGGTCCGTTTGGATTCTACCGAGGACACGGATGTTTCCAAAGATACTCAAATGGGTGGAATGAATATTCTCATTTGATGTCCTCGTGCAGCTATAAAAACACACTGTTGTCGTACAGCTGGGGAACGTGTTTCAGATCTACGATGTTTGAGGATCAGACTTTAAAAAGCCGCATCGTGGATGCTTCTTAGTTCTGCAATTAATGATAATTTTCCTCAGCAAGTTCATGGGATTATGTTAATAATTCAGTCTGTCTATAAAATGTCCCCCAAATAAAACAAAACAGATATTTGGTTTACAAAATATAAAGCAGCAAATTTGAATCTTTGACAGTTTTGCTCAGAAAACAATCCATTATATATATATATATATATATATATACAGTATATATAAACAAGCAATACTCAAATGGTGAACATGGTGATAACGGCAACAACAAAAAAGTTTTCATTTTCTATCGAGCAGCAAAACAGTCGCAGCATGTGTTGGAGTTGATATCGTACATCCTGCCATTTGAGAATTTGGTGGGAAGATAATCTGCGTAAACATCATCTGCCAACAAGAATCTGGGATTCTCTTTTCCGAGAAGCGAACCTTTTGCCCCAAAAAACCTGTTTCTAATCGACGTCCTCAGTGAATCTATTTCCTTCGTTCTCAGCCGCCGCTCGATGCCGTTTGACCCCGTGAACCCGCCCATCCGCCCCCCTGGCTGTGTGTCTCTGCGTGAAATGGTTTGTCCCATTTTTAGCCCCAAGACCAACCACAGGATCGAACCACCGCTGTTTTGCCAAAGAGGGGGGATTTTCCACAGAGGCAGAAAGCTGGCTGCTCGGGCGAAACCACAAACCTCCACGGGGGGGCGGGGGGGGGGGGGGGTTCAGTGAGAGAGAGAGAGAGAGAGAGAGAGAGAGAGAGCCCTAGAAACCAGAATAGAGAGCGAAGGACAGCGAGAATAAAGGGAGTATTATTTACGAGCCGCGAGTCCTCAACAGAGACTAAACTTAAACACAACCGAGAGACTGGAATTCCACTGAGGCACTCTGGGTAAAAGTGCAGCGTCAGGACACGTGTGTGTGTGTGTGTGTGTGTGTGTGTGTGTGTGTGTGTGTGTGTGTGTGTGTGTGTGTGTGTGTATAATGATGGGAGGGAAACCTAGCATTTGGGACCCCAGGAGAGAGAGAGATCTATTCTGTCCTCGGAGACGTTGGTCCTCTTGTTAGTCTACTCGGCATCTTCAGTCTGACCTTCTCAAATTCACCAGAAGGAAACCGGAGGAGCCGATTGGTCGAAGTAAGGTTGTGACACAAATGAGCGCCTCCTTTCGGTGTACGGCATACAAAGCACTCGTTTGATTTTTCCTGTTAAAGCCACTTTGAACGTCCGTGAACAGGGATGCCTGTTTCCCTGTCTGAAGTTCAAACACGGTGACCTCACACACCTGCTCACGTTAACGCCTTAAAGCCTGCTTTCTGGTCTGGTGGACTCTAAATGGACCTGTCAATCAGCAGGAGTCGCCCCCTGGTGGCCAGCAGAGAGAAGTAGGACCATTTTCTCATAGACTTCTATACAACCAGAGAGGAGTCGCCCCCTGGTGGCCGGCAGGGAGAAGTAGGACCATTTTCTCATAGACTTCTATACAACCAGAGAGGAGTCGCCCCCTGGTGGCCAGCAGAGAGAAGTAGGACCATTTTCTCATAGACTTCTATACAACCAGAGAGGAGTCGCCCCCTGGTGGCCGGCAGGGAGAAGTAGGACCATTTTCTCATAGACTTCTACACAACCAGAGAGGAGTCGCCCCCTGGTGGCCAGCAGAGAGAAGTAGGACCATTTTCTCATAGACTTCTATACAACCAGAGAGGAGTCGCCCCCTGGTGGCCAGCAGAGAGAAGTAGGACCATTTTCTCATAGACTTCTATACAACCAGAGAGGAGTCGCCCCCTGGTGGCCAGCAGAGAGGATGCAGGTTGCAGCCTGGTATAGCTGGTGATAACTGTACGGGGCTACATCAGGTCGGATTGTTCAGCACAAACCCACCTGAACACCGCGGCAGCGTGTACATGCTCTGCAGCCGGCAGCATCGAACCCACAACACTTCACCGTCACTTCTAAACGTCCGTCTGGGAATAATTATCAGACGGGAGAAGAATCCCAGTTGTTGTTTTTCTCACCGTGACATAACGAGGCCCAGTGTTGAGATGGCTGGAGACAAACACACACACACACACACAAAATTGTCTCTGCAGAGTTGAGACCTCTTACCTCATTTGCACTCTCAGGATCACAGCTGTGAGTGTGTGTGTGTGTGTGTGTTTGTGTGTGTGTGAGTGTGTGTGTGTGTGTGTGTGTGTGTGTGTGTGTGTGTGTGTGTGTGTGTGTGTGTGAGTGTGTGTGTGTGTGTGTGTGTGTGCAGCTATTTTCAACCACTGGGCCACAGAGCGCCATCTAGAAATGCTTTAATTAAATGAAAAAATAATTTACAGTAATTTTATTTTCAAAGCTTAAAATAAAAACACAATAACAATTTCACGAGTTATGTTTAATAATAATAATTAAAATGTATGTAGCACGCTTTAAAATGCACATGATGTCTCAAGGTGCTTCACGTACAGCTAGAATTAAACAATTAATGCCAAAGAACCGTGCAAATGTATATGAGCTAAATATTAAAATCTCCACGGCAATCGAACGTGTTTACAGCTCGACACAAAACAAAAAATCCTGCCATTTATTCATGAAGGTAGATTTTTTATTTTTTTTGGCCCTGAAGTTAAAACAGGTCAAGAGCCACTGTTAGTGTGTGTGTGTGTGTGCTTTGAGGGCCCCCTAGTGGACAAAGAGAGTAGCTCGTGTAAAGGCCATTTGATTTGATTGTTGAAAACGAGACAAATCATCACTACTGGTTTACTGACCTCCATTAAATGTTTGTGTGTTTAGATGGATTACACAGGTGTCTAAACACGCACACACACACACACACACACACACACACGCACACAAACACACACACACACACACACACGCACGCACACACACACACACACACACACACAGATAGAGTGCACATTAATGATTAACTCAGATCCCAGTTTGTTTTCATATTTACCCGACTCGTAATATGACATCACATGTCTCTCCCTCTCCCCCCCTCTCAGCACACCACCGTCCTCCCCTTCATCATCATCGAGATGCGGACCACCCACCACCGGTACCCCAGCAGGTCGTGGGGTCTGGCGGCCGTCTGCTGCTTCGGCGCGGGATACATCCTCTGGTGCTGAAGCGTTTCCTCTTTTCTTCCACTTAACACTCAATAAACATCACACACATTTCCAACGTCACTAACGTTGAGATGCATCGGTGCCACGAGGCCGATGTTTAGACCACTTTATGTTTGTTTGCATGAACTCGTTTGTCCTCCGTTCACATTCCTCCAAAAGGCCAGTTTAGTTCAGATATGCTAATTAGGCTTTGTGATATTTTATCTCCATTAACCGTCCCAAATAAAACATGCATGTGTATGTATTTTAACTTTCTGCCCCCCCCCCCCCAGGACCTGCTGGGTGCACCAGGTGACCGGGGTCTGGGTCTACCCGGTGCTGGAGCGCATCACCCCGCTGGCTCGAGTCCTCTTCTTCAGTGCCATGACGGTGGTGATCTGTGTTTTCTACACGCTCGGAGAAATCCTCAACAGCTACGTCTGGGACCAGCTTCACACAGGTAGTTTACACGGTACTTTACATGGTACTTTACATGGTAGTTTACATGAGTCACACAGGTAGTTTACATGAGTCACACAGGTAGTTTACATGGTAGTTTACAGGAGTCACACAGGTAGTTTACATGAGTCACACAGGTAGTTTACATGGTAGTTTACAGGAGTCACACAGGTAGTTTACATGAGTAACACAGGTAGTTTACATGGTAGTTTACATGTGCCTCACAGGTAGTTTACATGAGTCACACAGGTAGTTTACACGGTAGTTTACACAGTAGTTTACATGGTAGTTTACATGTGTCTCACAGGTAGTTTACACGGTACTTGACATGGTAGTTTACATGGTAGTTTACAGGAGTCACACAGGTAGTTTACATGGTAGTTTACATGAGTCACACAGGTAGTTTACATGGTAGTTTACAGGAGTCACACAGGTAGTTTACATGAGTCACACAGGTAGTTTACATGAGTCACACAGGTAGTTTACATGGTAGTTTACAGGAGTCACACAGGTAGTTTACATGGTAGTTTACATGTGCCTCACAGGTAGTTTACATGAGTCACACACACTGCAAAAACAGCCCTTCTAGAAAGAAGTAAAATATTCTCATATTCAATCAAATTATCTTGTATCAAGCAAAAAAATCTGCCAATGGGGTAAGCTTTTTTTGCTTGACAAGCAATTCTTAAAATAAGCCCAAATTTCTTAGCTCCGAAAGACTAAAATGAGACTTTAAACTAGACAGAAAATCTTAAACTAATCCAAATTCTTCTAAAACAAGCAATGAAAAAAACACTAATTCAAGATTAAATTACTCAAAATTAGAATTTAAGTCTCTTTACTAATTTAAGAAATTACACCTTAATCTGGGATTGATAATGAGCATAAAAGTAGTTAAAATAAGACATAATTTCTTAAAACAGCATAACAAATATAAAAGTGATGTCTTAAATCAAGATACTTGACTTGAAACTTTCTCAGTTAATTTTTTTTTTTTTTTTTATGGCTGGAGTGCCATGCAAGCCTTTTTTATTTTTATTATGAGAGAGACAGTGTGGAAAGGGGAGATAGAGGGGGAAGACATGGGCGAAGGAGATTGCCGAGCCGGGAGTCGAACCACTGATCTCCGCGTCGAGGCCGTACAAGGGGCGGCCGCCTTATCCACTGCGCCACCGGCTGAGCCTCCGTACATGGGGCGGCTGCCTTATCCACTGCGCCACCGACCGCCCCAGTTAATTTTTTTTATTAACTTTGCATTGCTCAATTCAACATCCAAAAAAAAAAAGGGCACTTCTACATTCCAGATCCATCATAATCAAACAGATTGAAAAGCCAGTTTTGATTTGGACCTCACTATCAAAATAATAATACATCAGTTATTGTAGCAGCATAGCAACTAAACATCATGTTGCAGCTGGTTTGCAGCATAATATCCCATAGGCCTATGGTTTTCAATCTCACCAAGCAACTGTCCTGTAATGAAAATGAAAATATTAATAATAAAAACTTTTGTCCTTGTTTCATGGCATTCTTGAATTGAGATGTTGTGCAAATGGTCTTACTCTTAAAATAAGGCAAATAATCTTGGTGCCCCGCTGGGTTTGATCGTAAAACATTTTTATACTCTTTTTCTGGTTCATTCTAGCTCAAAATTAGCTGGAATATCTTATCAAGAAAAAGTAAGGCATACTTTCTTAAAATGAGATATTTTTTCTAATGCAAAACTTGCTTGACAAGATTAATATTCTTTTTGGACAAAAAATAAGACTTATTTTCTTGATACAAGGCTTTTTTTACTTTCTTGAAATTCCATTTTTGCAGTGCAGGTAGTTTACACGGTAGTTTACATGGTAGTTTACATGTGTCTCACAGGTAGTTTACACGGTACTTGACATGGTAGTTTACATGGTAGTTTACAGGAGTCACACAGGTAGTTTACATGGTAGTTTACATGAGTCACACAGGTAGTTTACATAGTAGTTTACATGTGCCTCACAGGTAGTTTACATGAGTCACACAGGTAGTTTACACGGTAGTTTACATGGTAGTTTACATGTGCCTCACAGGTAGTTTACACGGTACTTTACATGGTAGTTTACATGGTAGTTTACATGAGTCACACAGGTAGTTTACACGGTAGTTTACATGAGTCACACAGGTAGTTTACACGGTACTTTACACTGTACTTTACATGGTAGTTTACATGGTAGTTTACATGAGTCACACAGGTAGTTTACACAGTACTTTACATGGTACTTTACATGGTAGTTTACATGTACTTTACATGGTAGTTTACATGAGTCACACAGGTAGTTTACACTGTACTTTACACGGTAGTTTACATGGTAGTTTACATGGTAGTACACACCTTCACAGTCTGACGACTCCTCTGTGTCTTTCTCTCAGAAAAGGTCAAAGGTGAGTGATCCCGTCTTGCCTGTGTGCAGGCGTTTGAAGTCGGCCTCTAGACAGATGAGGCAGAGTCTTGGCCCCGCCCACCCAAGAACGCAGGACAAGGGAAAACAAGCAACCTCGCCAGGAAAAAAAAGGCTGTTTACCTTTTGAACTATAAGTAACAACAACAACAACAACGTAGGAGAAAAAAAACTCAAATGTAAATGAAATGTAAATAGAACCATAAACCTCATCTTCATCTTTTGTTTTTCTGTGGCAAAAACTAAGCAGCCGCTTTGTTTGGTGAAGGACAAAACACACACACACACACACTCACACACACACACACACACACACATACACAAACACACACACACATACACAAACACGCACACACACTCACACATACACACTCACATTCACACACACAAACACACACTCACACATACACACTCACATTCACAGACACACACAAACACTCACACACACATACACACTCACACACACTCACATACACTCACACACACATACACACTCACACAAACACACACACTCACACACACACACATTAACACTATTTGTGTCGTTTTTTTCTGCTAGGAGTGACTTATCAAAGTGAATCAAACTGCTGAACATCAATAATGTGTGGAACATCATTATTATTCATCACATGTATGGAAGAAACTAGATGTTGGAAAAATTAAAAATCAATAAAGCGTGAGTAGAAGTTGTCCTGTTGCAGTTTATCATAGTCATCGTGATGTCACATGTCGGTTTGTGGACTAATGGTTGTCAAGCTCCGAGTTCAGCATTTTGGATTTTTGCAACCGGTAGAAGGAAGTGACCATATTTGGAGTGTGGAGGAGCGACAAGTCAACTTTACAGCTAAGTGTTAAAGTCATCTTAGTAGCTAACTAGCATTGGTAGCGTGGTAGCGGCCTGTCACGGTGGAGAGACAGACATGCTGCCCCTCATTCTTTGGTGTTTGCTGTTATTTCCCTTTTCTGATTGGAGGATTAGTCACATCAGCTGTTGGCTCCTAATAAAGAAGTGAGAGCAACTTGGTGCGTTTCCTCCTGGCCAATCAGGAAGTGACGACGCCCCTTTCTATAGGGCTTAAGAGAGGCGGGATCGGACACCTCCTCCACTTAATGCAAACCTCATTTCGAGCAGCGTCAGACAGGAACTCTAACTGGTCTGATTGTGGTGATTTTTAAAACCACCTCTCCACTTCCTGCATGAGCATTATATCAGATATAATATCTAAAAATACACCTGCAGCCTTAATCCTGCTATCATTTTCACTGAAACAGCCTTCACACACATTTCCAGACGGACGCCATGTTTCGTTTTTATTCTTTAGTTGAACGAGTGAAACAAACGAAATGTGGACGACTTTGAGTCGTAGTGAAATAAAATGAAAATCACCTTTTACACGAGACGCCGTCTTCCTGCCAGACGCCATGGAAACGTGTGTGAGAGACTCGCTGTCAGTTTGACACATCACAGCATTACTCTGCACTGTGTGTGTGTGTGTGTGTGTGTGTGTGTGGTCTCTTCATTATCACGTCAATGCTCCCCTCTGAGGTGACACATTAAAACATTCTGGAATATTCTGCTCTGCATTAATTAGCACAGATTTGCATGCTGATGAGCCGAGAGGAGCAGACTCGTTTCACATTTCCATGTGTGATAATATCTGTTTGTTTGTTTGAACTGAACTCACACCAGAGAGACATAAGAGACGCCGCTGAACGATAGAACCAAGAAAAGGAAGTAAAGATAAAGAAAAGGGGAGGAAGGAAGGAAGCCACGAGGGGAAACAGTTTCTGTTTTACAAACCAAGATAAACGACAGAGAAGAAAACTAGACAAACGAAGAACATGTAAAATAAACGATGTGGAAGAAGTGAGGAGGAAGGAAGGTAGAAGAGGAGGAAGGAAAGAAGGAAGGAAGGTAGGCAGGAAGGAAGGAAGGAAGGAAGAAAGAAGAGGAGGAAAGAATGAAGGAAGAAAGAAGGAAGGTAGGCAGGAAGGAAGGCAGAAGAGGAGGAAGGAAGGAAGAAGAGGAGGAAGGAAGGAAGGAAGAAAGAAGGAAGGCAGGCAGGAAGGAAGGCAGAAGAGGAGGAAGGAAGGAAGAAGAGGAGGAAGGAAGGAAGGAAGAAAGAAGGAAGTAAGGTAGGCAGGAAGGAAGGAAGAAGAGGAGGAAGGAAGGAAGGAAGAAGAAGAGGAAGGAAGGAAGAAAGAAGGAAGGAAGGTAGGCAGGAAGGAAGGAAGAAGAGGAGGAAGGAAGGAAGGAAGAAAGAAGGAAGGAAGGTAGGCAGGAAGGAAGGCAGAAGAGGAGGAAGGAAGGAAGGAAGAAGAAGAGGAAGGAAGGAAGAAAGAAGGAAGGAAGGTAGGCAGGAAGGAAGGAAGGAAGAAGAGGAGGAAAGAATGAAGAAGGGGAAAGAAGGAAGGAAGGAAGGAAGGAAGGAAGAAGAGGTGGAAGGAGGAGAGAAGGAAGGAAGAAGAGGAGGAAAGAATAAAGGCAGGAAGAAGGAAGGAAAGAAGGAAGGAAGAAAGAAGGAAGGAAGGTAGGCAGGGAGGAAAGAAGGAAGGAAGAAGAGGAGGAAAGAATGAAGGAAGGAAGGAAAGAATGAAGAGGAGGAAGGGAGGCAGAAGGAGGAGAGAAGGAAGGAAGGAAGGAGGAAGGAAGGAAGAATAAAGAATAAAGGCAGGAAGGAAGGTAGGCAGGAAGGAAGGAAGGAAGGAAGGAAGGAAGGAAGGAAGGAAGGAAGGAAGGAAGGAAGGAAGGAAGGAAGGAAGGAAGGAAGTGGAGAAAAGCTAAACAAACCCTGCAACTAAAGAGTGTGAAGAGAAGTGAGTAGTTTAAAAAAACAGCAACACACGTCAAACACACACACACACACACACACACACACATTTATACACATTTTCAACTCCTGAGCTGCAGATACTGTGAACACACACACACACACACACACACACACACACACACACACACACACACGCACACACACTTCTACTTTCACTTCCTCTTCGACACATATCTTGTGGTGTACACTTCCTGTCTGTCTGCCATCCGTCTCGTTTCATTTACTAACTGTGATGTGATGATGATGTGATGAACAGAAACATCCAACATGGCCGACAGACCAAAAAGATCGTTATCCACAGAAAAGTCACAAACTTGTTAAATATTTGGACTTTTTTCAACTTAATGTTGATATAATTTTTTATTTAACTGCAATAAAACAAGTTCTTCTGTGAGTCGATGTGAGACCAGTCAGCCTCGCGCCCCCTGCTGGCACACTGAGGGAACAGCAAGTCATGTTCAAGGAGGGCTGGATGTCACACACACACAAACAAACACACACAATGATTTTTAATCTTTTTTATTTAATAAAAAAAAAAAAAATAGGGGATTAAAAACCAGATGAGTCCAGAAGAGTTCAGTCCTTTCTTGTTTTGGGTTTCGGGGCTAAAAAGGAGAGAAAATATAATCGTGAATCGATGAACAGAGATGTGATTAAAAAGGATAAAATGAACAGAAGATGAGAGAAAAGATTATTAAGGATAAAATGAGAGAAAATAAATAAAAGAGAAGAAAGTAGAAACTGGAGCAGATCATCACCGTTTGGATTCTCCTGTTTGTAGAACGTCTTCAGCATCTCCACGGCTTCTTCTGCTCGATGACCTGAAACACACTGAACACACACACACATCATATAAATACACAACACACGGCCAAAAGTCTGTGGACGGACAGACTGCTGTGAAGGGGAGACCCCAGACCTTGAACCTGGTCCCGGTCTGAGGCAGGTCTGCAGAGGCAACGTCCAGAACCGAACCGCATCCTCCAAACCGCTCGTTCCTGCAGCCGTACACGACCACGGGGATGTCTGACAGCTGGTGAAGGAACACACACACACACTCACTCACACACACACACTCACTCACACACACACACACACACACACACACTCACACACACACACACACACACACACACTCACACACACACACACACTCACTCACACACACTCACTCACACACACACACTCACTCACACACACTCACTCACACACACACACTCACTCACACACACACACACACACACACTCACACACACACACACACACACACACACACACACACACACACACTCACACACACACACACACACTCACACACACACACACACACACACACACACACACACACACACACACACACACACACACAGTGGGGAAGGATACGGAGCAGGCGCAGGGCTGCAGCACACATGATGCACGGCTCCACGGTGACGTAGAGCGCCGTCCTCCTGCACACGCTGCTCACGTCCTGGTTGCTACGGCGACACCAGTCCAGGAGCTGATCCAGGGCCACCATCTCAGCGTGCCGGGTGGCCTGACCAACACACACACACACACACACACACACACACACACACACACACACACACACACACAAGTTATGCATTGTTTAGGTTTCATGATCTCTTTGAAAAATGAAGGTTTTTAAGGTTTACTGGATAAAGTGTCAATTTATGAATATTGAATATTTAAATCTAATTAAGTGATCAAGAAAAATGAAAGATCTGAGAAGAGGAAATGAACTGGAGACGTTCTCTTCCTACGTTTTTGGTCTCGTTGACTTCGTTGCGTCCCTTTCCCACGAGCTCGTGGTTGTAGACCATCAGACACCCGACAGGCACCTCCCCGCTGTCCAGAGCTTCTTTGGCCTGAAGAGACACCAGCCGGTCAGACAGGGTTACACACAGTTAATATACGTATATATATATGTGTGTGTGTGTGTGTTAGAACGTGAAGAAGTTTTATAGTAATAAAGACATTTTTCAATTACATTTTTACAATCGTCGTAATGTTTTCGTCTACAAAATTCAATCAAATGCTCATTTATTATCTGTCAATCAAATAAAACGATTATTTTTTAGATACATGTGTGACGCGTCTTCAGACTAAGACATTAGCTTTAATTAAGTGGTAAGTGATGGCTCCATACATTATATTCATTAATATAAATGGATGTGAATGACGTGACGTCGCATTTATCACCATGTCGAAGGCGCTGGACATCCACTTCTCAATATCCTCATCACCCGGACAGAAACTCTCCGCCGGTCCAGCTTTACAGCCCTCCTCCGTTGCCATGGCAACTTCTGCTCCTTGACCCTACGTTTAAAAGGTCATACTGTTCGCGTATGATGCGACTTTGTAGTTTATGTCTTCGCTTTTTTTTAGTAACACAATTCCGTCCTATGTAGTTCGCGTACCACGCGCCTCCGGCTGGTAAGGGGGAAGATAATATTGGACGGACCAGTTCCGTAGTTCCGCGATGGCAGCACGTATCCTCACGTCCATGCCGACGTTTCCTCGATGAGTGAAGTTAACTGCAGTTGGCGCGATGAAAACCGGAAATAAAAGGGATTTTACATACAATTTTTACAATACAATACAATTTAGTCTATTTTTATTACAATCGTGTTAGATATGCTTCCACGTTTTGGAAAAATAATTTCCTGTTATTTATATTCTGTCTTTTCAAGTCAGTTGTGACGTGATTGTGACCAGAACAGATCTGTATGTACGTTTAATTTTGCCGTACGTGTTTTATTTTGGAATCCGTAACCGGAGGTTGTCATGTATACACTCCGCCTACCTTGACGGGTGTACTTTGGCACTTGACAGTTAGCATGTTAGCAGCTAGTTGCTAATTAGTCGAAAGTCTCCAGACAACATGTCCGTAAACTAGTCGGCATAAAGTTAAAAAGTCCGGAGTGTTTTCAGAGTTAAAGTTCGTCAAACCTTCGCTGTCCGACCATGTTTTCTTCTGTCTGGAATTTTGTCAAACGTCACAAAAGGAAATTTATTTTCACCGGAGCCGTAGTCGGAGGTAACTGGCGTTCCTGTTAGCATCCCAGCTAGCGACGTTAGCAATACGCCTGACTGCACTGGGAAAATCTCTGTTTGTGATATATCTTCCTGTTTACCGTTAGAAGTCGTGCTTTTAAACAAAATGTATACTTATTGTAAGCATCGAGCGGCGTTTCTTCTCACTTCGGCGCAGATTTTCTCCATCAAAACGACGTGATTTCTATCACAAATCACTGTTTTCTGACGGGCGAGCTGCTGTAACGTTTTACCTACTTTCATGGAAAACACCAGACTACGAAAGTTAGTTTTTTTTAAACACTAGGTATCGTATTGGTTGTGTAAAGCGTTATAATGTCGTCACAAACGAGAGTAATCAGATAACCTTCGTCTGTTTAAACATTTGCAAATGAGTTCAGATGTTTTCTTTAAATTGCCAGAAACTTGAATGAAGTCTGGCGTGACGTTCGGACGCTGCAGTGCCATGTTAGCATGTTAACTCATCGCTAAGCTCCTTTTAACCCGAGGCGAAGATGAAACACGTCACCTGCATATGTTGTCATGTTGCTTTTAATGGAAATGCACGACTAATTGAATTACATTGGTAACTTTATTATGAATTTCAGAATAAAACATGATTTAATTTAAAAGTGTGGAGGAAGAGTGGTGTGTAAACGTGTGTCTGTATTCCCTGGGTTGACAATGATCCACTTTTGAAGTTAAAATGTATACTGTTTGTTATTATACATCTTATGTTGTTTTCTGTGCTTGATGTTGGCTCTTTTGTCGGTGATCCCCAGGAGTTTACTTCCTGGGCAAGTATGCCCAGAAGAAGATCAGGGAGATCCAGGAGAAGGAGGCGACGGAGTACATCGCTCAGGCCAGACGGCAGTTCCACTTCGAAAGCAACCAGAGGACCTGCAACATGACGGGTGACGACGCTACACGAACCTCAATCATCTCACTGTTTTCATAGTATCAGGATTAGCACTTTGAAACAGATATAACTTGTGTGTTGCAGTGCTGTCCATGCTCCCTCCGCTGAGAGAAGCCATCACCAATCAACTCAATTCAGAAAGCCTCACTTCACTCCTCAAGGCCAAGTGAGTAGACGTGAAGCCCCTTCAGGAACCTTTCTCTCTGAGGACCTCGTTGGGTTTGGACCTCGGAGATCAGGGTCTAGATTAAGTCCTACGGGACGTTTAATCCCCCCACAGAAGCGTCCCAGGTCAGGGTCGAACTTTCTCAAAGTGCAGGTTTGCAGTTTTTGATAACGATATAACGAGGACGTCTACTCCAAGTGTCGCTCTGAGCGTTTCAGGACGAGGAGAGATAATTTCTCTCTGTTTGATAACCGTAGAAGACAAGTGAGGCTTTGATGTCGGCTTCACGACTCATTTCTAAAAAGAGTTATGGTTTTAATACATTATGAAGCACAAATAAATAACCATCACACACTCAACAGATTACATTTTTCTTTTTCCTCTTTTGCATTTGATTTCTTCACGTGTAAATACTTACGGCAGTAAATCACAGTTCACCCTGTCGACCACCAGCATCCCTCCTCAGTCTCCGGGCGTTGGGTTGCTATGGAAACACAGACAACAATGAGAAACAATGGGCCGGACATATCTCCACTTTAGCTGTGTTACTAAACACCTGTGTTGAAGCTCGTAGATGTAAATGCAGTCTAAATGATGTAAATAACGGAGTGATGTTGCTGTTTTTCCTCCTCCTTCCACGCCGTCTCACAGACCGGCCAACAAACTGGAGATCTGGGAGGATCTAAAGATCATCAGTAAGTCCACCAAACCGTCCAACCACAGCTGTACGGAGCCCCGGTGTTTGACTCCTCAACGTGTGAACCTTGTTGGTCTCGTTCAGGTTTCACCCGCACCATCGTGGCGGTCTACAGCACCTGCATGCTGGTGGTCCTGCTGAGAGTCCAGCTGAACATCATAGGAGGGTACCTGTACCTGGACAACGCTGTCGGCAAGAACTCCACGGTGAGGAACACGACACGCGGAAGGTCACAAGGTCACGGAAACATCCACGACTTCACAGATAATTCTCTTCATAACTATATATAGTTGGAGGATGTCAAACACGTGTAGGACTCCACTGTTTCTGCATCCCGACCTTCGACCTTTTGAACACATTTTAGAGTTGAGCCTTCTTCTGTCCCCCAGACTCCTCTGGCCCCCCCAGACGTCCAGCAGCAGTACCTGTCCAGCATCCAGCATCTGCTGGGAGACGGTAGGACGGACACACCCACATCCCAGGCTCCTTATAGGAGCACCACCCTGTTAACAGGGTCCTGTTAACTGAATCTGTCTGTCTGTCTGACTCTGTCTGTCTGTCTGTCTGTCGGTCTCTCTGTCTCTCTGTCTCTCTGTCTGTCTGTCTGTCTGTCTGTCTGTCTCTCTGTCTGTCTGTCTGTCTGTCTGTCTGTCTGTCTGTCTGTCTGTCTCTCTGTCTGTCTGTGTGTCTGTCTGTCTGTGTGTCTCTCTGTGTGTCTCTCTGTGTGTCTGTCTCTCTGTCTGTCTGTCTGTCTCTCTGTCTGTCTGTCTGTCTGTCTGTCTGTCTGTCTCTCTGTCTGTCTGTGTGTCTGTCTGTCTGTCTGTCGGTCTCTCTGTCTCTCTGTCTGTCTGTCTGTCTCTCTGTCTCTCTGTCTGTCTCTCTGTCTGTCTGTCTGTCTCTCTGTCTGTCTGTCTGTCTCTCTGTCTGTCTGTCTGTCTGTCTGTCTGTCTCTCTGTCTGTCTGTGTGTCTGTCTGTCTGTCTGTCTGTCTGTCTGTCTGTCTGTCTGTCTGTCTGTCTCTCTGTCTGTCTCTCTGTCTGTCTGTCTGTCTGTCTCTCTGTCTGTCTGTCTCTCTGTCTCTCTGACTGTCTGTCTGTCTGTCTGACTGTCTGTCTGTCTCCAGGTTTGACAGAGTTGATGACGGTGGTAAAGAAAGCGGTGCAGAACTCTCTGGGAGGGTGAGTCTGTGAGCTGTTAAATCCTCGGGGTCTGTTACAGCAGAGGGTCCCTGAAATGATTTCATCCCACACTTTTTTTCTTCCAAAAATATAAATATGTCCAAAATACACCTGAACATGAATACAACCTATATGAACAAATATAAATCTCTGTGTTTGTTTAATATAAAGATGAGAAATTGTGATAGAATAGAATTAAAATATGAATCTGTCCTTATTTTAATGTCTTAGCATCGTATCCATCCATCATTACAAAGTCCTGTTATACATGAACTATAGGCTGCACTACACATTATTAATGGTTAATAAGGAACATTATAGGATATGTAATGGGGGGTCCCTCCGCCGGGTCTCTACAGGCCTTAGGCGTCCTTGGCCTGACCTCTGACCCCTGCTCTCCAGTGATGGAGAACAGCAGCTGAGCAGACGTGTCTCCCTATGTGACTCCCCAGGGTGCCCCTGAAGCAGAGCCTGTCCCTGCTGGAGCTGGAGCAGCAGCTGAGCTGGATCCGGGCGGAGGTGGAGGGCGGCGCCGAGCGGCCGATGTCCTGGTACATGCTGGCCGACGACGAGGACGCGCTCGCCGACCAGGTCTCTGCAGGCCGCCGGCGGCAGGATATGAAGACAGATCAGGCTGGCGTTTGATAATAAACATGGCGTCCTCTCTCCCTGCAGGCGTGCGGTCTGACAGAACACGACGCCGTGACCATCAAGCTGCTGAACGAGACCAGAGACATGTTGGACAGGTAAAAAAGGCGTGCTTGATTCCGTACCCGGAGACGCCCGGCGTTCTGTGGTTCTGATGCGTTGTGTGTTTCTGGCGACTCCAGTCCGGACTTCGCCACGGTGCTGAACGCCATCTTCAACCGGGGATTCTCCCGTCTTCTGGACAACTTGGCCGAGTTCTTCCGCCCGTCTGCCTGTGACTCCGCCCCCAGCTGTGCATCCGATAGGTCAGTGATCCACTAGATCACTATATTAGTGATATTAGTCCATCATTTTTTAGATTTTTTGTATTTTTTAATTGTAATGTATTTGCACTGCTTTGATTTTTCCCCACTGTGGGACTGATGAAATATTATCTTTGATAAATATTCTGGGACTTCATAGCAGTAAATGATGATTGGAGTTCAGGGCAGAGACCTCCACGGTGACCTTGACCTCTACATGACCCCCTTTGTGTTTCCGTCTGTCCAGTCTGTCTGCCGTCAGTCTGCCGCTGGCCAAGATCATCCCCATCGTCAACGGGCAGATCAACACCGTCTGCAGCGAGACGCCGAGCCACTTCGTCCAGGTGAGACGTGTCTGCATGAAAAATGCCTTTTGATGATGAACAGATGATGAAAATAGTTGGTGATTATATTTCTGTGGATCTGTTAGTGGAATTAGTTTTCCTTTCATTTGTGGTCCTTCTGTAAAAAGCTGTCTCCAAACATCATGTTGGTTGTTTAGAGGACAATAACATCTCATTTAATGTGATGAACAAGTGACAGAATAAGTAGACTGAATACTGACCATTGGATTGGTACAAAGATGGAGTTTACCACAGCTGGAAGGGGCTGGAAAAGCATGGAGATGCACCTTGAAATGCTTGTAAAGTGCTTGAATGTGACTTTGGAGAAGGTGTAGAAGATCGTCTTGATGTTTGTGCTCTTTATTATCACCGACTGTTTCTACTCTGGTACCGAGTTGACACCTGCGGTTCTGGGGATCAGGACTCCAGACCGATGTGGATTAGAACCCGTCGAGGCACAATAAATGTCGCCGGTGTTTTCCTGTCTGTCTCTAACTTGCCTGTCTGTCTCTCAGGACCTGCTGATGAACGACCAGGTGAAGGAGTTTGCAGCCAACGTCTACGAGACATTCAGCGCTCCGCAGGAGCTGCAGCAATAATCCAGCAGCAGGAGGAGGAGGAGGAGGAGGAGGAGGGCTACACAACGACTCCTCATCCTTCATCCCGTCTCCTCCGACTCCTGCAGACGTCTCACTCCGACGGCAGAATCCTCCTCAAAGAAGTGACTGTGCTTCCTGTGAACGCTGCCGTTATGGATTATTGGACCGGCGCGAGATGACGAGACTCGAGCCGGGTTTTGAAGTCACAGCAGAGCCCATTGTTTACCCTCACACCGCTGCATGTTGGGAGTTGGAGTCTTATTTAAGCTGGTGGATGGTTTTATTTCACCTAAGAGGAGGGAAAACCACGACGAGTCAGAAAGTGGTGGAGGGTGGTCACTGTTGAGAACACTGAAACGTGAGTTTATTACGTGGATGTGTTGGATTTTATCTTCACGCTGCACCGTTTCCGTTTTTCTTCCACATTTTAATGCAGATGGTGGAGGGATGTGTTGGACCGGTGTTGGTGGGGACGCGTTCGCTAGGTTTTTAAATTTGACAATTTTCCTTTTAAAAACACGATTAAAGAGCAAGAAGCTGATTAAAATGTAGATTAATTTCCTCATTAAATATGTAGTCAAGACGGCAACTTATCAAAACTCAGTGGGTGAAAATGGTAGTTTTTATTAAACACGTTATGAATACACTCACATCGGTGCGGCGGTTATGTGTTGATGCTCTGTTTCCGTCCGGAAGACGACCACGCAGCAGATAACTGAGCCTCGCACGTTTAAATTCAGTCTATAAATCTGTTTTTTTAGAGCATGTCATGCAGCGTCTTACTATTCTTCCACTGTAGTTCCCCTTTTCACCCAGCAGGTGTCACCGTTCTCTGGCTGCTGTGCCCTCAATTGTGTTAGTCTTTCTGTGTGGGAATAACAAGATAGCAGCTGGGTCCGGGTCTGGGACCGGGACTGGGTCTGGGACCGGGTCCGGGATTGGGACCGGGTCTGGGTCTGGGTCCGGGTCTGGGTCTGGGACCGGGACTGGGTCTGGGTCCGGGTCTGGGTCTGGGACCGGGTCTGGGTCTGGGTCCGGGACTGGGTCTGGGACCGGGTCCGGGATTGGGACCGGGTCTGTAAACCCTCAGTGCTGCTTGTGTACGGCTCGTTAACACACATTCATCTAATTGGTCGGAGGGCCCTTCATACACTACTTATATGAACTCTTCAGTGTTTTACTTACATCATCCAGGTAACCTTTGACCTTTAACGGCTCAGATAACAGAAGTATTTCTACGTGTTTTTTTTAGATCTGCTTCAGTCGATGAGCTCCTAAAATCCACTGAAGTCCTGAGTTAGATGATGTGATGCTCAGGAGGCCGGAGGAGTCGGTGAGGAGGACCGTGACCTCCTCCTGCACCTCCTCCACCTCCTCCACTCGTTGATAAAACATCAGGCTCACTGAAGTATCGATCAATGATCAAGTGACAGCTAAAATGTATGTTTGTAGAAAAGTATTGAAGATGAATAAAAAATGATTTATTATACATTTTAAGTTTCTTTTCTTCTGCTTTTGGGTTTTTTTTTAAAACATTTTTTAAAACGATAGTTTTTTTGTTTTGCATAGTGGATGCTTTAAACCATATATCCAACAGGGGGCGCCGTTCTGCAGCAGAAACCCGTTTTCATCATGAGATCTGATGGTTTCTTAACTGCTGCTGGAAAATAACACCATGCTGACTCATAACTGATGTCATGGCTTTATTACTGATTGATGAATTAAGGGGAACTTTTTTCCGATGGAAATATAACATTTCGTAATCCAGATTAACTCTTTATTTGTCTGAACGTGAAACCGACCTTTAAAAAAGACAATAGTTGGTCAAATTCACACAAACATATTGGTCTCAATCACAGACAAACATGATCATGCTGCTGCTCTCGTCTGTCTTTTGTAAAATTACGTTTATTGTCTGAATTAATTAGTAAACCTTCCTTTAAAGTTTGCTTTATTGCGTTTTGACAGGAACTACTTAACGTACTGAGGTCTGGTGGAGTGATACGTCGTAAAGAAAATGAAGTGCCTGTTTTCCTCTTCGAGTTATTAATAAACTCAGTTAATTGTTAAGCAGGAACTTGCCAGGTTTAATAGTTCACCGCGTTCCTTATTATTATTTTCTATTCATGATCAATTATTACACCCGGATGTTGTATCACAACCCCGACGGGACATGACGAGTTCAAACAGTCGAGTTATATCATTCTGTTTTTATTTGTTTTGCAACACGAATATGTAAGATATACACATATTTAGCATTTTATACCAACAGGAAGTGACACGCACAACATCACCGCCAGTTAAACTTAAGAGTCGAATATTTAATTCTTATGTTTCACCACAACACACACTTCATAATCTAATTTCTACGATGACTGAAAGTGCTTCACATACAGCAACTTTAAAGTAAATAAGAGAAATAAACCCGTAAACTAAACATCTGAAGACCCCAGGTTAAAATGAAATAACAGTAGTTCAGTTTCCTTTGTGCATTGCATTGTGGGAGAATAGCCCCCGTCAACATACCTCATATTCTTCATTGGTGTGGACTTAGTTTGCTTCTGCCTCTGACTGGCCCTGACTCAGAGGCCTTTATTTTGAAAGGAAAGAACCGAAGGAGTGGATCTGGTCTCTCTGCCTTTTGTCGAGGTTGAAAGGAATAATAAAGTTTTGTGTCTTGATTCGTAGACAAAAAGGCACAAAACCTTTTGTTGGAAGGAACACGTGAACGTGTGATTTACGTTTAGCTTCCGTACATCGATGCTAACTTCCTGGTTGGCAGCTCATTGGTCCGACTCACCCCGTTTCCTGCGACATGATTGGTCTTTTCAAAGAGATATTTCTCACCACACCAGAACCCACATGGATTTAGATCCAGTAAGGGTGCCGCTCTGATCCACCCGTCGCTCCTCCACAGTCCAAATATGGTCACTTCCTTCACTTCCTTAAAGCCGAACTCGAGGCTTCAAAACCTCAGTCCTCAAACCAGCGGGTGACATCGCCATGACGACGTCCTCTTCTTATATACAGAATACGGTAAAAACCTTTTGACGTTAAAATTAAAAGATAATTTCCAACCTGGCTTTAGGCCTCATTTACATAAACATAGATTTAGTCTTTATGTCAGTAATCTGGGTGAAGTTTGTTGGTGATTTCTATGAGTTAACAAGAACCCTAAAACCCTGACCTTTAACCTTCAGACACACACACACACACACACACACACAGCCACATGATGAAAACACCTTGTGGTCTGCAGCCCTGCGACTGTGTTGATGTCTAAGAGTTTCAACACAGAGCTGCCAGTCAGCTGAAACACTCCTCCGATACTCCGACAGGAAACGCGTCATCACGCCGGCCTGCTGACCAAATACACGAGTGTGTCCCAAAATAGAGCCGGGCTGCACACACACACACACACACACACACACACTCACACACACACACTCACACACTCACACACACACGAAAACAAGCCGAATCATGGCGAATGGCAGAATGATGCTTTTGTTCTTGATGTGCTGAGTAACTGTTTGGTGAGTTTCCCATCAAACAGCTGCTGAGCAGAGTCACGTTCAGAAACAGGCTCGGCTTTAATTGGTATATAATTAGCCTCCGCCGGCGGCTGCGTGTCACAGGTTTGACCTTTTCTCTTTGTTCTCGCCCAACAGTGAATCGGCCCGTTGTTGGTCGCTTCACGTCTGGACCGCTGAGCCGTCGAGCACTTTGTTTGTCCGAGAGATTCTGTTGAATCGTCGTTTCATCAGGAAACAGCAGATTCTGCTTCAGCTTCACCACCTCAAACGAAACCAGCAGGAACAGTTTGAGATCGGAGCCCATCGGGAGTTTTACTGACGCTGGAGGATGGAGGTCGTTTCCATCAGTCAGAGTCAGATCACGTATTTCCAGTTGAATCATCAATAATCACCGTATCTATAAGTGTTGGTGGAAACCTGAGATTTACAACAGACTGTGAAACAATAATCAATAATCAATAACAAGGTGACGCAAGAAATCTGCTGCTTTTCAGCAGCGAAAGAGTCGAGGATACAAATCCACGAGAAAAATCATCGAATTTAAAGTTTGAAGTTCGTCATCAAAATACAGACATTTCCAAGATTCCAAAGTTCTAAATTTATGAGGAAAATTCAAATTTCCGAGTTAAGAAATTTTACGTACATTTACGAGGAAAAAGTCAAATTTGGGACATTATAAAATGATAAATTTACAAAAAGCAAAGTTTGAATATGTGATAAGTAGTAGTGGAGTATAAGAGTGAGTACTTCATGTACACATCATATCATCATCATCAACCTTCTGGTTTATCGTCATCATGTTTGCTGGAAACGATCCTCGTTAAAAACTCCGGTTCTGTTTTTCCTGGCTGGGGTTTTTAAGGTGGCACTAATAGACCAGTACCAGGTACTTCCAACCGGTTTCACTGCAAACCAGGAAAACCAGCCTCCTTGTGAAACCTGCTGAGTCGCCCGGTGACTCAGGTCATGTGATGCCTTCTTTGCATAATCACTGTTTATTTCCTCCAGGGAGACGAGGACGCGTGTCGAACGTGTCAGGTGTGTCCTAAACCACCATCATCATCATCATCATCATCTTCACGGTGACTCAGCAGGTTTTCAGACATTTTCAAAATGTTATCATTCATTTAAACCAAACGCTACTTGAAACGGTAAATAGTAGAAATACTTCTGCTACTACACATATTACTGCTAAAGGTTAACGACTACCTTTATTGCTACTGCTTTCATTACTACTGCTACTACCACTACTACACCGACTGATTGTACTTCCCTCCTAATACTTGTAGAGGTGTGGAAAGTACAGACTTTGTATGTACTCTATAAGTAGAAGTACACATACATCACTGATGTAACGTTATCTTAGCTGAGCGACTCTTCATCAGCAGGAAGAGAAATATGTGATGAAATAATAATTAAAAGGACAAACATCTGAGTGTATTTATTAATGTTCCCACTGTTCAGATCAATAACGGGTCAGAACGATGATCAGAAGAGTAATCTGATGTTTACCCATCATGCACCTGAGCCGCCTGTCAGCGTCGTGATTGGTCGGTTGGTTTCCTGTTTGGTCCCAAGCTGCAGCTCGTTGGTCTGATGATCCTCCCCACCTTTAAAAGGGTCCCAGTGGACCCGGTCTGGGTCTCCTGCAGTCTGTGGTCTGGCATGGGGGGTTTGGATGGAAGAGACCGGCTTAGTTTGTTGGTGGTTTGTTGTTGGTTTCCTGTATGAGGCGGTCTGGTGGTTCAGGTCCCAGTGGACCCGGTCTGGGTCTCTTCCAGTCTGTGGTCTGGCATGGGGGGTTTGGATGGAAGAGACCGGCTTAGTTTGTTGTTGGTTTTAGTTTCCTGTATGAGGCGGTCTGGTGGTTCAGGTCTACGTGGACCCGGTCTACGTGTTTACTTTAAATAAATACTTTCCCCACTTTGAACCTGTTTCCTTCTTTATGTGACCTTTGACCTGGTGGGGATGAAACCTGTGAATGTTCTTGTTAAGTATCTGAACATTATGTGTACTTGTGCCACGTACGAATGGTTGTTGATCAGATCTAAATTAACATTAAGTTTTAAAATGATGTCACATGATGCTCCACTGAAAGTGGGCGTGTCTTAACAAAGCCTTGCATGTGAAACCTGTATGTGCTCCCAAAGGGGAAATAAAGAGTTGCTGCGGCTGAAACTGAGTAATCAGTGTGAGAAGTGAGCCGGCCGCTCACATTACAGTTTGTAGTATCAACACCCAGAATCCCACTCTCTGGGTTTAAGTTGCCGTTACCGCGGTGACTCAGAGCAACTACTGGCAATGAATCACTCACTCTGACATCACCTCCTTTATTTTTCATGCCACTCTCACTTTTCTTCTTTAGTTCTAATCTGGCCTGACTGAAGCCTGCGAGCCTCGTCATTTACCATCATGGTAGTAAGGCCAGGCTCAGGGCAGCTGTGTGTGTGTGTGTGTGTGTGTGTGTGTGTGTCTACATTATTGATTCCCTCTGAGCACCACCGATGCTGGCAATCTGCATGCTCAAATGTGATTGGCTGCCCGCCGTCAGGCCTCACTGCCCGATAATCCAGGCCGGCTGCTGATTGGACGGCGGTCTGATCCCTCATTAGAGATTCACGATGACGATGCAGGCTGAGGTCACGCTGCTGAGGATGGAGGTGATGTCATCTCACCTGAGCCCTTCGATTGGCCCCAAAGTCATCCACAGATATGTACGGTGGATCAACACTGATACATATATTTATTAAATATGATTATATTATAGATTTTGTTCATCTCGTGCTGTTTTTATAAATGTATTATACATTTTAGTAAAACTTACTGTAACAAACTAAAATAACAAACACTGCTGATGTTTTTTTACAACAACAAACGATTCTTTTATTGATCTTTTCTTTTTGTGTTCTTCGTTTCTGTGTCACAACAAAACAGCTTCTACTTCCCTTCAATGCGGAGACGACGTTCCTGATACCTTTAATAAAAACAATAGGGGAACACCGGGATCGGCAACATTTGTAACAACAACACAAAGTGAGGCGACGGGAAGTTGAGTACGATTTCGTGACACGACATAAAAAACAACAAAACAAAGAGTGAAAATGAGCTGAAAGGTCACAAAGTGCCTCACGGGTCACATGACACCGCCTGAGGTCAAACAATGATGTCATGAAACAACGAAAATATGAAGCTTGATCGAGAGTGTGTGTGTGTGTGTGTGTGTGTGTGTGTGTGTGTGTGTGTGTGCGTGAGAGAGAAAATCAAATCTAAAAATAAGGAGCAGAAGCTAAAACGAGCGATGTCATCGATGCCGAGTCGGTTCACGTATCGGGTTATTAACGTCGCCACGGTGATGTCATGTCTTTTTTCACACGGCTGCTCGTGTGAGACGAATAAAGATCGGTAGTGTTTCAACGTCACAGATACTTAAAACAGGGTGTGTGTGTGTGTGTGTGTGTGTGTGTGTGTTGCAGCTGCCAAAGGCCACAAAACCCAGTTTACACATGATCTAAAAATAAAGGCACCGAGCCACACAGGATGTGACGTCACGCGGAGCCCGGAGAGCCTGGGAATCCTGGGACGCGTCCCATTTCAAAACAGTGTCATCCTTCAAAGACTCCTTGCTTCTCTTGTATTTCTCCTCCAAGTATATAAAACAGCTGAGTGAGCGTTAGAAGTGACAGAGTTGCATTTAGAGTCGTAATAAGATCAGAATCTCAGAGTAAAATGTCAATTTGTATTTCTGTCATACCAACTGTGACCTCCAGAGGCGATAGTGAGTCCAGCACACGGACCACACGTTTGTTTTTGTGTAAGCGTATTGTCTATCTAAACTTCTGCTTTTACAAAGATATAGTTGGATGAATCAAGTTATGAGGGTTTATTATCTGCAGTTATAGTAAACAACATGACTTTTTCACTTTTAGTTTGACAAACAGATTCTTTCAGATCCCTTTTATAAGCTTTTTAATCATTATTATATATTATATATTATTTCAACCCGTCACAATAAAAACACACGGAAACCAAACGTACGACATTCAAACCATGAAAGGAAACATTAAACCATTACGAGAACAACAATACATAACTAATAACAAGGAAAGCAAAAGTCAAGATCTTCACACTGATAAAGAAACAAAAGCATGAGGAGCTTTCAGAGTGGAATGCGGCCCTGGCCGAGATTTCCCTTCCCTCTCTCTCTCTCTCTCTCTCTCTCTCTCTCTCTCTCTCTCTCTCTCTCTCTCTGACACTCCCTCTGTGTGTCTACTTAACTCGCCCACCTGTCTGTCTGTCTGTCTGTCTGTCTGTCTGTCTGTCTGTCTGTCTGTCTGTCTGTCTGTCTGTCTGCGTTCTAGGGGTGGAAGTCCGCAGGGCGTGAAGGTGTTGTCGCCACGGTAACAGCCATGAAAACATAAACAGAGAAGTTAGTGGGGCAGAGAGAGAGAGAGAGAGAGAGAGAGAGAGAGGTCCACTTACACACCATTAATAATGAATGAGGAGCGTCAGCTGGAAGGGGATTCCTGGGAAATACAATGTTCTGTATAATTATATATATATATATATATATATATACATATACGTATATTTATGTATATATATGTATATATATGTATATATATATGACATTTAGGGGAAAGGAGACAATTATTTTAGTTTCAGTTTCAGTTGTTTGTTATGTGGGGGAATTTAAATAAAAAATGATTATAGAATAATAGAAGATGTGTCCATGAGGGATTTACTGAATTAGTTTTTGTTTCTGTTCAACATAATTCCCCTGCAAAATAAAAGCTGATGACCACCAGTGGAAACAAACGTATTACACTAATACAACAATAAATCGATACAGCAGGTCACACATATTTTACTGGCGGTTACATAAAGTGTTTGAAGGCGCTTTGCTCACGCAGTTCCTCGTCATCGTCTTTTGTGTTTAACAACACGGACATCTCCGGTATGTGAAGCTGTCCGACTTCATTCTCGGCTCAGCAACTCGCCAAAAACAACAACTGGGGAACTTCTGCTCAGCAAATCCTCCAGGTGGGAAAAGCCTGATCTGAAGTGTGTTTTCTTCTTCTTTCCCAGTGTGTTCATCAGGTGTTTTTTTGGGAGCGTTCGAGGGCATCAAACTTGCAACCATGCAAATCCGAGACATGGGTGTCACACAGGAAACAATGTATCTTTGTGAATTTCCACGATTTGTTCTTATTCCGTTCGTATCCGTTGATTGGATTTGCAGATGAGAAGAAGTGTCATTTTCTCACAGACTTCTTTTTTTTTGGAGTCGCCCCCTGATGGCCAGCAAAGAGAATGCAGGTTGAAGGCGTTTCAGGATTGGCTTCACTTTTCATACGTGGAGGGCTGGTGTTTATGATGCTGGGTTTGTTTTATTACATTATTTTGGTTCCGATTAGTTGGGAACACTTTCAAACCATTGAAGCAGCTTTAAAAAGAAAATTTGAAGGAAAATCAAAGCTTTTAAACAAGTCACATGACCTTTATTAGGAGATTATATAAACACTTTCATATCAGCGAACACATTTTATATGAAAAGTAACAACACAGTGGCTGTTCTGGAGCTTTCCGTCATATGATCTTCATCAGCAGGAGCTCTGAAAATAAAATGATTAAAAACAATAATTATTCAGTGATACGCAAACGTAACACATGTTGGATGAATGAGGTGCTAGCTTAAGGAGCTCAGGCTTTATAAATAACTATGACTGGAGCCGCCGCAGCATGTCGGTAGAGTAGTAAGGACGGCTGCCAAGGGAGGAAAGGAACCGAGGAAGGAAGGAAGGATTAGGAAGGGAAGGACTGCAGGGAAGGAAGGAAGGCAGTAGTGAGGAGATGAGGGAGGAATGTTGCGGTCGTCATCAGTCTGCGCTGCGTTCCCACGCCGTGAAGTCGCCCGGCTGAGTTTAGAGAACCGCGTCGTCACGGTGACGCCGTCACCACGGAGACTATATTTACACGGCTGATGTTTGACTTCAGCCACGAAGAGCAGAGCGCATAACTTCAAGGTGTTAGGAAAACTGATCCACGATGGTGAATGTGCTGGATGTTCATTTCATTAATTAATAAAAATCATTAATCATTAATAAAAAGGACACAAGAGGAAATTAAAAAGATGTTTCTCTGAATATCGCCCTAATACACCTTCATACATTTTAGACTCACTAGTAAATTTCCCAAATTATAAATAATGTATTATACAATTAGAAAAAATGTTTAGAGAATACAACTTTCCTAATTGTTTTCTAGAAAATGTAATTTGCTGCTCTTCTGAGACATTTATACTGCATGGGACATAGAGAATACATAACACACTTAATAATAATAATAATAAGAATAATAAGAATAATAATAAGAAAAGAATAAGAAAAGAATAAGAATAAGAATAAGAATAAGAATTTAAGGAAAATGTTTCTAAAGATTTGCAAAGAAGAGAGTGTAAACCTTCAGCCAGGAATATGATGCAGTTTCCTGCAGCAGAATACGAGATTTGCCGCGGACGGACACGGAGATGCATGCTCACTCACTCACGGACGCATGAGCACACGCAGAGTGTTAACAGCCACATGTATGAAAAGTATTACAGTAAAATTAGGCTCCTCGGTAGGTAAATATAGTGAAGTAAAAAGTGCGTTTGCCTCTGAAATGTAGAGGAGCAAAGTCGTAAACATGCTGCTGCGTGTAGAAAGAGGACATCTTCATGGAAATATGTAGATAAGTTATTTCTACGTCATATTTTACGTATAGTTGGAGTCAGTATGATTTCCTAAACGTGCTGACATAGCAGCCGCTAATCTCACATCCACATTACACGACCAACCAGAAGCACAGATAACCACCGTCCAACGGCATGCGTATAGGGCTGCTTCCTGTTTCTGCTGCACACACACACACACACACACACACACACACACACATGTAAGTGAGTTGTACTGTGTTGCACAATCGTGCGCTGGCGTGTAAGTTCGGTGCTCCCTCTGTTGAGAAACACAAACTGACATTAATATTAATGCCGATAACCAGTAAATCCTGGAAACACAGGAAACGTGTCAGACCTCCTTCTCTTTCTGTGGAAGAGTCAATCCAACTTTAATCGTCATCAGAGAGAGAACAGGACGCTCGGCCTGCAGCCCGTTTGGACAGAGCGGCCTTTTAATTCAAAAGGACGGAGCGTCGCACTACGACTCAGTCCGGTTATTAAACCGGTCGTTTATCAAAGATGCTTTTGCTACGTGATCGAACTTTCCACCAAATTCCAGCGAGACGTCTTTAAAACCCTCAAACAAGGAAAACAAATTAGACCGAATCTGGGTGATGGATGGAAGATAATCACCCTGGAGGATTCCAGGTGAATCCAGGCGATTCCAGGTGAATTCAGGTGATTCCTGTGAGGTTGTCTTCCATCAGGCAGAGACGAGTCAGACGAGGCCTCTCCGGCCTCGAGGCAGTTGCAACATTGATTCTCAGGCTGAAGGTTCGGCGGCTTATTAGCAGGAAGGTGATTAATCCGCCGGTTTCCTCTTGTTGAAATGACATTCGGTATAAACACCAAGAACTTCCTGTTTGGAATTTTTGCTTTCAGCGAACGAAGCGGACAGCAAGATGAAATTTTAATACAAGTTTAATGAGACCTGAGGGGGAAACTGGGTCACTGCGGCAGCATGTGAGTCAGAGTCAAGCCGAGTCGGTTTTCATCACACAAACAACAAAGAGACGTCTTTTAAAAAAAGAGTTATTAAAAATGTAGAGAAAATACAACATAAAAAAACATAAGAGCATCAAACGCAAGCAGATTTGCATAAAGTGAGGTGAGTCGTCGTGTTGTAAATGGGCTTTTAAAATGGATTCAAACCTCAGCTTTATGTGGTTTTTACCTTTTGCCTACATGATGACATCATCCTTACTAGGGAGGAGGGGGAGGGGGGGGAGTCAGGTATCAGATACACAGAGCTGACTTTGAATCAAATGGCATTGAGACGACAATTAAGGAGTCATAAAACACACAGCGGCTGGAAAATCAAATATCAGAAGGTCGGCCTCAATGACCTTCTGCACCAATGTAGTTCCTCTCTATGAGATCTGTAGTTTCTTTCTATGAGATCTGTAGTTCCTCTCTATGAGATCTGTAGTTCCTCTCTATGAGATCTGTAGTTCCTCTCTATGAGATCTGTATTTTCTTTCTATGAGATCTGTAGTTCCTCTCTATGAGATCTGTAGTTCCTCTCTATGAGATCTGTAGTTCCTCTCTATGAGGTCTGTAGTTCCTTTCTATGAGATCTGTAGTTCCTCTCTATGAGATCTGTAGTTCCTCTCTATGAGATCTGTATTTTCTTTCTATGAGATCTGTAGTTCCTCTCTATGAGATCTGTAGTTCCTTTCTATGAGATCTGTAGTTCCTTTCTATGGGATCTGTAGTTCCTTTCTATGGGATCTGTAGTTCCTCTCTATGAGATCTGTATTTTCTTTCTATGAGATCTGTAGTTCCTCTCTATGAGATCTGTAGTTCCTCTCTATGAGATCTGTATTTTCTTTCTATGAGATCTGTAGTTCCTCTCTATGAGATCTGTAGTTCCTTTCTATGAGATCTGTAGTTCCTTTCTATGGGATCTGTAGTTCCTTTCTATGGGATCTGTAGTTCCTCTCTATGAGATCTGTATTTTCTTTCTATGAGATCTGTAGTTCCTCTCTATGAGATCTGTAGTTCCTCTCTATGAGATCTGTAGTTCCTCTCTATGGGATCTGTAGTTCCTTTCTATGGGATCTGTAGTTCCTCTCTATGAGATCTGTATTTTCTTTCTATGAGATCTGTAGTTCCTCTCTATGAGATCTGTAGTTCCTTTCTATGGGATCTGTAGTTCCTCTCTATGAGGTCTGTAGTTCCTTTCTATGGGATCTGTAGTTCCTTTATGAACCTTTGACACACCGTTGTACTCGGCGGTGGGTTTCTGAGCCTTGCAGCCTCGTACCCCCCACTGTGAGAGGTTCAGCAGCAGGATCATGTTTAATGTTTGTTTGCTGCATGAAAAAAACCTCCAGGCAGCAAATTTTGTTTTTAAATAAAAGAAGGAAATAAATGAATCACAAAGATGAAACAGTGATTGGAAGCAGAGATGAAGAGAAGTATGCAACATGAGTTCATGTGAGTCCTTCTGGTGATACAATATTAATGTAACTCTCAGTAACTATTATTAGAGACAAAGAGACACAACGACCTCAAAGAGACACACAACAACCTCAAAGAGACAGACAACGACCTCAAAGAGACACACAACGACCTCAAAGAGACAAACAACGACCTCAAAGAGACACTCAACGACCTCAAAGAGACACACAACGACCTCAAAGAGACAAACAACGACCTCAAAGAGACCCACAACGACCTCAAAGAGACCCACAACGACCTCAAAGAGACACACAACGACCTCAAAGAGACCCACAACGACCTCAAAGAGACACACAACAACCTCAAAGAGACACACAACGACCTCAAAGAGACAAACAACGACCTCAAAGAGACCCACAACGACCTCAAAGAGACACACAACAACCTCAAAGAGACACACAACGACCTCAAAGAGACAAACAACGACCTCAAAGAGACACACAACGACCTCAAAGAGACATACGACCTCAAAGAGACCCACAACGACCTCAAAGAGACACTCAACGACCTCAAAGAGACACACAACGACCTCAAAGAGACACTCAACGACCTCAAAGAGACACAACGACCTCAAAGAGACACACAACGACCTCAAAGAGACACAACGACCTCAAAGAGACACACAACGACCTCAAAGAGACAAACAACGACCTCAAAGAGACCCACAACGACCTCAAAGAGACCCACAACGACCTCAAAGAGACACACAACGACCTCAAAGAGACCCACAACGACCTCAAAGAGACACACAACAACCTCAAAGAGACACACAACGACCTCAAAGAGACAAACAACGACCTCAAAGAGACCCACAACGACCTCAAAGAGACAAATAACGACCTCAAAGAGACATACGACCTCAAAGAGACCCACAACGACCTCAAAGAGACACTCAACGACCTCAAAGAGACACACAACGACCTCAAAGAGACACACAACGACCTCAAAGAGACAAACAACGACCTCAAAGAGACCCACAACGACCTCAAAGAGACACTCAACGACCTCAAAGAGACAAACAACAACCTCAAAGAGACACACAACGACCAGCCTGGACATTTGGGGGACTTTCTACACGTCTAGATCGGGCCCTTTGTCTCAGAATCTGTTCATGGCTGTAGATTATTTCCAGTCACAGATAGCTGCTATGTGTTTCCATGGATCCATTATCTGGAACCACTTCTGCTATTCAGGGTGATGAGGTCAGGTCACCGAGCCAAGGTGGCTATTTATTACATATTACAATCCATAAAGTTGTTTATTTGGCATTCATTAATTACACTGAATAAACAACGTCATTCTTAATGAGGATTTTACAAACACGCCCCCTCTTGTTTACCAATCATCTCCATTCGGACGTCTCTAAACGGGCCTGCAAGGGTCAAACAGAGGAAATATCAATAAATTCAACATGTTTCCATATCAAAGATGTGAATCCACAAAGTCATGAAGGGCAAAGTTCACCGAGTCCTGCTTCTCCTGTCGTGTCCAGTGGAGCTGCTGACTTCATTAGTTTACAACCTTCTGCTCCTTTTAAATGCTGAGTCATGCCTTGTTATGACGAATCACCACCACGTGAAGCTGGTTTCACATCGGCCTGATCTTTATCTCGGCTCTCTGCTGAGACTTTGGATCTTAATGAAACCAAATGCATTTGTTCTCTCTGTCAAACAACAAGAAGCAACATTTTAAAGGGACACGTGATGTTTTTATCTTTCAAATTTAAGTAAAAGCAGAAAGAAAGGAGGTGCAAAGTCCAAATGAGAGCACAACTCCTGGGAAAGTCCTTAAAAACAGTTGCTCTGTTTTAAACATGAATAAACAGTTATGATGCAATGTTTCAGTAATGAGGGCTACATGTATTCGTTCAAACATTATGCAATAGAAATAACTGTCTCATAAAGAGGAAATGATGTTTGGCAGGAAGTAAAGCAGCACGATAACAGACAGCAATAACACAATAAACCATAAAAGCATACGAGCGTATCAGACGTGGGTCACGAAGGCTTCAGCCTCTTCACTTCATCTGAAATCTTCATCTGTAAAAAACGTTGGATATTCTAATCAATGATGACTTTTCACTCAGGAACACCATAACACCAAGGAAGATCATGTGACATGCTTGAAAGCTCCAGAACAGCTAAACCAAATTTACAAAATGAAATATGATAATTGAATAAACATTTTTTTATATCTTTTTTTTAATTTATTTTAATATTTTATATATTTAATCAAAGCTATCAATTTGACAACAAATCGATTGGAAAATGATTTCCAGAATCACTGAATAATTAATTAACTTGCATTTTTCAAAATAACAATAAATCAAAAACTAATAATAATAATATAAGTTAAGGTTTTCATCAACCACGTGATCAATGCCTCGTGTGGTCTGGAAGCAGCGTGGACCGGAACCCTGCAGGGTTCTCGGTTCTGGTCTGGGTTCCGGTCGCTCGGCAGCTCGCGGATCCGTTTCAGCAGATTTACCGGAATGCGGCGAATGACTCAGATCGAAAGTGCAAATGATCCCGTCCGGCCGCCGTAGCGTTTAAATGCCCGTTTACCCACATTAACATGTACAGTAAGAGCTGCGCATCATCCGTCCATCCCGCCTTCTCATCAGTGGCGTGATGCTGGAGGAGGAGGAGGAGGAGGAGGAGGAGGGGAGAGAGGAGGAGGAGGGAGGAGGAGGAGGAGGAGGAGGAGGAGGGGAGGAGAGGAGGAGGAGGGGAGGAGGGAGGAGGAGGAGGAGGAGGGGAGGAGGGAGGAGGAGGAGGAGGAGGGGAGGAGGGAGGAGGATGAGAGAGGAGGGGGTTTCCCGGATCCCCCCATGATAAAAAAGAAGACAAGGAAGAGGAAGAGCTTCCCGGAAAGGATGACGTAATCTGGAGCTGCAGGACGGACCGAGCAGGAAAACGAGGGGATGATACAAAATATAAAAAATAACAAATAAAATAGAAGATAATAATAAAAGCAAAAGGTGGTACAAAATAATTATTAATAAAAAATAGTTGTATTAATAATTAAACAATAATATAATTATTAATAAATTATAATAATCAGCATTTTATTATTATCAGTTATACGCAATTCATAATCCCTGTTTATTATTATATGAATATAAATATCACATAAAACCTTAATGTTACACAAATACTATAATAATATAATAACATGAACAGTGTTATATTTTAATTAAGAGTTTGTATTTGTTTATTTTATGTATTGTATTATTTCATTTACAAAATAATGTATTTCGGTCTCATGTTTTTGCCACCGTGCAGCATGTAATCTGAATAAATTAGTAAAAAAAGAGAAAACAATAGCTCCTCTGTCCTCCTCCTCCTCCTCCTCCTCCTCCTCCTCCTTTATTCTCAGCAGAAGCGGATTACGTCACCCTCCTCTTTCCGGGAAACACTGCCTCTCATCCTGCTGGTGGCTTTACCCGGCAAGCAGCAGGGAACCGGGAAGAAGCCTCGTCCTCGTCTTCACCAACAACACTTCATTTTATTATCAGAACACATTAAAGCCTCATTTAGAAACAGGAAACAGGAACCCGATTCAATCGACCGCCACGACCTGAGAACACCTGCTTCACAGTCACTTCATCCTCGCTGATCTCTCTCATATATCTATGTATCGATATATCTATATATTTATCTATACAAACGTCCACATTTAGGAATATTTGCCCTTTTGAAGCAATAAGATGTTGCTTTATGTTAAAAAAACCCGTAATAACGTGACATAACTAGCGTGACTAACAATCTGCCTTTAGGGGAATTCTTTTTGCGACGTTACCTTTGATTTCGGGTTCACACGGGACGAGCACAGCGGCCTCCAGGGTGAAAGTCCTGTGTTTGTTTGACCCGTCTTAGCACACTTCCTTCTTTCTGTTTCCTTGTTATACTCGTTATTATGCCACATAACTAATGAACTAATGAAAGTAAATTACATTTGGAATCATTAGTGGAATATCATTTATTCAAATATCTGTATGTTGAACTCTAGTGGCTGAAAAAAGACTGTTTGTTTCATGAAGGTTTTATTTTAAAAGCAGCTGTTCAGCAGTTCTATAAAATGACACATTGATTTAAGTGATTTTGTGCACGTTTAATAAAATAAGGATGGATTCCTAAAGATGCTGTTGCGTCTATAAAAGGCTGCGATCTGAACTCCCAGAGCCGAGGTTTGAATGACTTCACGCTCCTCTTTACTTTTCACTTTCTCTTCCGCTGAGAGCTGATTGTTTTATGAGAAATCCTGGTCGTCATAGTGAAACGTCCTGTTTTCTTCACGTCTGTGGCTGAAAGTCCACTCAACCAAACGTGGTCCTGCAGGTGAAAGTGAGAGTTAACTGGTTGTTTATCTGACATGCAGGTTCCCAAGTGAAACAATAAAACAGCATTTATTGTCCCCGACCTTTCAAAGGTCAAACACAGAAAAACTCAAATCATCGCATTTATGAAGAAGCCATCTGATGTTTCTGGAACTCTTTCAGCTCATTAAATATCATAAACCGATTTATACTGAAAACGTTCTTCTATCATCTAGAACCTCTAAACAGCTTTATTTACAAAATGAGATTCTGAAAGAAACTCCTTCATGTCTGGAATGTGAGCGTCTTTGTTGTTGTTTTTAAATTTGGTAAACAAACACGTTGTTTGGTGTCTGAACGCACACAGAGGTCACCCAGAGGTCACCCAGAGGTCAACATGAAAACCCCTCAAATATAAAAATAGAGAATGTGATATTTAGCCGGCGGGTTAGCTCCGCTCCGATCATGTGTATTAATAGTCGGCCGGGTCAGCGGTGACTTTACGGCGCTGCATCAATCTGGATTACCGGGCGGCTCTTAAACGTTTCAACACCGGCCGCCTGCCGGGGGGGGGGGGGGGGGGGGGGGTAACACCGGCCGCCTGGGGGACACACATGTTTTTATGCTAATTTTCAATGCTTATTTACACATTTAGAAAAAGAAAGCTCAACTGAGATTTGAAAAGTCAGTCGAGGTGGAAAAGTTGGCAACGAAACCTGATCTGATGTCACGTTTTTTCTTTTGTTATTGTTTTGTTATATATATATATATATATACTCTATATGTATATATATATATATATATATATACTCTATATGTATATATATATATATATATATATATATATATATATATATATATATATATATATACTCTATATGTATATATCATGTAAAGAAGGAGCTTAGCTTCCTCCTCGTACTTGAATGATTTTTTTTATTTATTTATGTGTCATATTTTATGTCATGTAAATATTTGTATTTGAGGAAAATAACGATGAAATCAAATATTAACACGAACGCCAGATCTTTCCCCGCTCTTTTAACCGCCCCATCTTGTCGCCGCCTCTCGTGGTGCTTTTTGCGACTCGTCAACATTTCGTTGTTCCACCTTATAACTTTAAATATTTTATAATATTCTAAAAATAAGAGGCTTTAATGGCGAGACTACAAGCTGCGTCTCCGTCGGATCGTCACGCTTCTCCTAAACCGGAAGTGAAAACGTGAAGCGGAGCTGGTGGTTCGGACGTTCTGTCACACAGAACAACAAAACAACAACGGCCAGATGCTCGTTTAGAGAACGCTGGTTGAACATCCCTCAGATGGACAGGACATGGACAGACCTGGGTGAAAGTCCTGTGTGTTCCCTCTCAGTATCTACCTGTTCTCCTTCTAGCCTGTTGTTCATTGTGTTTGGTCTGACTTTATCATTGTTATACATGTAAGGTGACCTTGAGTGTCCTGAAATAAATAAAATCCCATTCAATTCTGATTTATTATTATTAATTTGTGATAAATGTAACCTACGACAAAATACTCCCCCCTTCGGATGTAGGGAAGGTCATTTAGGAGAAGTTTAATGAAACAAAACTCAATTATTAAATATCTTGGATAACTGAAATCTTGATTTAGGATTAATTTCAAAGCATTGTTTCCACTTCAATTTCCTGAGAATTTTACGTTTGTATTAATCAGCCGAGGTCATCGTATCAGCTGGATGTGTTCATCAACAGGTGAACACACACACACACACACACACACACACACACACACACACACACACACACACACACACAGCGTGGAGGCTTTCCTGAATGGAAAGTCACCATGGAGGTGTTTTCAGCAGCCGGTCAAGACTTCGCTGGAAACAATGCATGACCCAGAATGAATGAAAACACACACACACACACACACACACACACACGCACACACTGACAGGAGAGGTGGAAGTCTCTGGATCATGCCATGCCTGTAACTCTAACAGCACCGTCATGTTTCCTGTCCTTCGGTCATTTCGAGTAAAACCACGAAATGAAACCGACGTTGCGTTTGGATATTTCATAATTTCCGAACTCCTCGCCGTCGCCGAGAGAAACACTCGCTCTGAGAGGAAAGAGAAAGTTTAAACTTTTGGTCGTGTGCACGGATGAAACTGGAAGTTTCTGGATTTCAACAGTTTCTGGAGGCTTCAAGCTGGAAATGACGAGAAACGACGAGCGACGAGGAAGGAAGAGAAACGTGGTTCACAAACCGACCCAGTCAGGCTGAGACAAACAGCGTCTCCTGGGTGAAAGTCCTGTGTTTTCTGACCCAGATTTATCCAAAGCACATTTTGTAATTATGTATTTTTATAGATATCACTCGATACCAACTGCTCTGACTGAAGCTCAGACAAAATAATACAACAAAATACTTAAAATAATACTGAAAAGAAGTGCAGTTGCTGAGTCGGTCCATAATTTAGGCATATTTTATTGAAATATATGGTTGTTATGACTTATTGGGAAAAAAGGGAAGACGTGCTGAGATGGTTTCATTCCATTAATTACTTTTTTCAAAAGCTTTTCAAAAGAAACAGACACATTTTCATTTTTTGAGAAGAGCTGTTTATCCTCCATGAAGCGTCTTCTTTCAGACGAGGAAAACATCGGAAACACTCTCAGGTCTCTGTTAACTATTTTACTCCTAAATGTACCGAGAGTTACGATGATGCTCATCTTTAAACGTGAACGTAATCAACCTGGGAATGTATAACTTAATAATGTACAAGTATCTGTAGATTTATCCTAAATTCTCCAAAAGTTACATTACATTTGATTTAGCCGATGCTTTTAATGACTTTCAACACATTTAAAAATGACATATAAACCCTCTTCTTCGCCGAGGTGAAAGAGTCACTAAAACAATGACACTTGTATAGGACTTCAGGAGGTCAAAGGTCACCAGTAGTATTCCCTAGTACATGTAATACTGGTAGTATTGTCTGCTAAGTGCTTTTGTGGTAATAGTATAGTAATTGTGTGTTTTTAAGCTCTGAGCAGGAAATCCGTCTCAGCAGGAGATCCAACCAGATCAGCTGATTAAGACGATGAAGTCACCGAGCGCTGAAGATTAGTGTGAAGCTTCCACAGGTAAGAAAAACACACCTTTACCTTCAAGCAGCTGGTCTTCTGGATGAGACCTGGAGAATAATCATGTCACCACGTCGTCTCCCTCTCTCGGAGCGTCGTCCAGCGGCCGGCGTCATGTGACCAGGAATAAATAACCGCCGTGTGTCATTCAGCCTGAACGGCGTTATTCACTCGTTAGTGAGGAATGACTGGAACGGGGGGGGGAGGGGGGGGGGGGTGCTTGTTTAACAGCAACTTTACTCTTTTCTTCAGCTGGTTGAATGTCGTTGTTGAGCGTGAGAATGTGAGGAGAAAGAAGAGGAGGAGGAGGAGGGAGGAAAAGAAGGAAACTCTGAGGAAGGAAGGAGGAGAAAGTGGCATGATGAAGGGATGGAGAAAGAAAGAAAGAAAGAAAAGAGGAAGGAGATGAGGGATGGAAAGACGTAAGGAAGAGACGAAGGGTACGAGGACAAGTGGACGATAACGGGGAAGAGGAAAAAGAAAGGAGAGAAGGGAAGGAGACGAGAAGGGAGGAAAAGGAGACGAGGCACTGAAGGAGAGAACTAAGTGTATGGGTGAGAAAAGGGAGTTGGGAAAAGGGGAGAGGATACAAGGGAGAGGAGAGGAGGTGAGGAGAAGGGGACAATGATGGAAGATGGGGAGTGGATGGATGGAAGGGAAGACAGAAAGGCAAAAAAGAGGGGAGACAGAAAGGGGGAGGAGATGAGGAGAAAGAGAAAAAAGAAAAGGGTGAATGGAAACGAAGAGATAGAATACAGGAGAGGAAGGGAGGAGGAGGAGAGGGAAGGAAGCAAAGAGGAGGGGGAGGACTAAGGGAGGAGGAGAAGGAGGCGTGGGAAGGGAGGAGGAGGAGAGGGAAGGAAGCAAAGAGGAGGGGGAGGACTAAGGGAGGAGGAGAAGGAGGCGTGGGAAGGGAGGAGGAGGAGAAGGAAGGAAGCAAAGAGGAGGGGGAGGACTAAGGGAGGAGGAGAAGGAGGCGTGGGAAGGGAGGAGGAGGAGAGGGAAGGAAGCAAAGGGAGAGAGAGAAAGAGGAGGGAGGGAAGAGGAGTAAAGAGGGAGGAAGGGAGGAGGAGGAAGGGAGGAGGTGGAGTAAAGGACGAGGAGGAGGAAGTAGAGGAGGGAGGAGGAGGAGTGAAGGAGGAGGAGGAGGAGTGAAGGACGAGGAGGAGGAAGTAGAGGAGGGAGGGGGAGGAGTGAAGGAGGAGGAGGAGGAGGAGGAGTAGAGGTGGGAGGAGGAGGAGGAGGAGGAGGAGGAGGAGGAGTAGAGGTGGGAGGAGGAGGAGTGAAGGAGGAGGAGGAGGAGTGAAGGACGAGGAGGAGGAAGTAGAGGAGGGAGGGGGAGGAGTGAAGGAGGAGGAGGAGGAGGAGGAGGAGGAGGAGGAGGAGGGGGAGTAGAGGAGGAGGGGGATGCCTGCCCTGTTATGGCTGAGCAGCTGGGGAGGCTCGGTTGCATCATTGGATAAGGCGTCTATAAATAGGATGACGTCACCCCACCGCTCTCCCTCTTCACCCACCCCGCCCCCTCCCGCTCTCTCGTAGCATTCCTGGTTGCGTCACTACGCCCCGCCCCCCGTCGCTTTATAAGCGGGTGATGCAACGCACCGGACACAAGCGCAACTAAACGCAGCGGCAGGAAGAGAAGGAGAGAGACAGACAGTCAGACAGACAGACAGTCAGACAGACAGAGAGAAGCGACCAGAAAGAGACTTTTCTCTCCGTTTCACCGGAACCGACGGTCACCGGGAGCTTCCACAGGTACGTCCGTCCCGCGGGTTTGATCCCGGTCACAGCGGACACTCCGCCGGAACTTTAAACTTCTGGTCAGATTAAACGGGAAGGTTTTCATCTCAAACCTCCCGAGAATCTGGGATTATTAAATGATTTTATTACTTCTAACACTTAGAGCTCCGCCTTTCTGTTTACGGGAGAAGATTATTATTATTATATTATTATATATTACGTTTTCTCAAAAGTTAGAATCAGGGAACAAAGTTTTTTTGTAACTTTTAACTGTTTTCTTAACTCGGAAAACAACTATTTATTATTTTATTTATAGCACTATGAGATGAAAAGTGCACTACAAATAAAATGTATTATTATTATTGTTATTATTATGACATATCTGTGACTAATGTTATTCAAAAGCAATAACTAACCATTAAGTAGAATAATAGTGCCTTAGTATGGTAATAAATAATGAATAATACAACTTTATTCATATCAAAGAGCTTTACATTAACATCAATACAAAAGCATAAACGAGATGTAGGGAGAATGACTTTAACTTTAAGTTCCCGTCTTGTTGCCTATGAGTGCTTGTTTTGGTCTCAGAGCTCATAATCGTCTTATGGAGCTGCTCGGTCATAATTCTCCGTGAGTCATGCTCGGTTGAGATAACACACATTAATGATTTCATTCAGCGTGACAAACATCTGCTGAAGTTGACAGGATTCCTTCCATCAAAGTGGGATTCCTGCTTCTCTTCCTCTCCTCGTTTAAAGGCAGCTTCTCTTTGTGTTTCTGCTTGTTGTGCAATAGTTCAGGTCTTTATCATTATTGCTCAGCACAATAAATATGACTACATTTCTCTGGAATGTATCCTAGTTCTTAATAAAGTGAAACTAACCGTGCCGGTTGTTATTTAAAAGAAATATACATTGTTTATTGTGACTTAATGTTATCCTTATAACACTTGATTCTGATGGTATATTACATCAGTTTTTTATGAATCAGAGGTTTTATTTATTTATTGAACTACTTTTAAACATGTTTGTATCTGCAGGATGTTTTCATGATTAATACTCATGTATTCTGACTGAGTTAGCATGCTAACAGTGAGCGACCCCTTGCCTCTCCAGAATGATGCTGCAGCACTCGGGTCCCTCGCTGGCCGACATCAGCTGCTCCGCCCTGGTGCCCTGCCTCTCCCCGCCGGGCTCGCTCACCCTGGACGACTTCACCAACTTCACGCCCATCGTCAAGGAGGAGCTGCGGCTCGCCATCCAGACCAAGCGTCTGTCCAACGGCCTCAGCGTGGACGTGAGCTCCGACGGCGCCAGCTCCAGCTCGGACCGGGCCTCGGAGCACCACGCCTGCGGGTCTGGAGTCCGGAGAGAGGTGAGGCGGAGGGGGAACGCTGCAGCACTCTCTTCTTTAGGCAGCGTGAATATGAAATACTGAGCGTTTGGTCGTTCTGTCCGGTTCCCAGGTCACACCTCAGGACCACGACAGGAGGAAGAGGCGGAGGGAGAGGAACAAAATCGCTGCCGCCAAGTGCCGCAACAAGAAGAAGGAGAAGACGGAGACTCTGCAGCAGGTAGACTTCACCTTCTCAACTGAGCTGGAAGGTTTTTATATCTGGATTATAATCACGTTAACGGGCCCAGGGTCACAACACCGGGTTTTCTCTACATTAGTTCTACTTGCGTACACAAAGCTTTCCACTTTCATTCCTCTCTATATTCTGAAGGTTTTTAGAGAGGTTTGTTCATTAATCATTCATCGCCTGATTTATACAACATTTTATAACTAAAACTCTGGCAAAATGTATTTTTTAGATCGCCCAAAGGACAAAGACTAAATCATTAACAATGGATCCTCCTCCCTCTCTCTGTCCTGCAGGAGTCGGAGAAGCTGGAGAGCGTCAACGCCGACCTGAAGGCCCACATCGAGGAGCTGAAGCAGCAGAAGCAGCAGCTGGTCTACATGCTGAACCTGCACCGGCCCACCTGCATCGTCCGGGCCCAGAACGGCCAGACGCCCGAGGACGAGCGGAACCTCTTCATCCAGCACATCAAGGAGAGCACCTTACAACTCCACAACCTCACCTGCTCCACCTCCTCGTCCTCGTCCTCCTCCATCGTCACGGTAGCGCCTCTGGACGGAGGCCATCTGACCCTCGATCACATCCACTGTCCCAGCCACCTATGAACCAGGTGTTTGTTTGACACTTTCCCCAGACTTGCGACCTGAGAATGACGTAAACCCGGTTCAGAACGAGTCAGGTCTCGTTCTCTGTCCACAACGCTGCTAGAGAGACTCAGCACCTCCCACTGCCTGAAGCTGCTGATTAGACAGGAAGAGACACCAAAACGGACGTCTTCACATGCATTGTTTTTGTTTTTACAGTCAGGGCCAAGGAGATGCCAAAGCACTAAATACAAAAACTATTTGTCTTTCATTTAACTGGTATGTTGGATAGGTGAAAGTCTGATTTTCTTTTCTTTCTTTTTTTTTGTACCAAAGTGTGATTTCAAGGTGATCGAGCACATCATTTAAACAGTTCACCCTCAAAGAGAGTTAGATGCAGACCGTGTGAGTGTTTTCAGCTGCAAGCCACCATCTTTAAAAGACGTTGTTGTTTGAGCTGTATGGAAGAAAAAGGTGTATTTATTTAGCTACTGTATGACATGTCATTGCTGCGTCAAGCCTGTCTGCTTGTCCTTTTTACGCAAGCGGTTTTACTAAATGTGCTGCTACTACTAACCACTCAGGACCTATGCTGGTTGTAGAAGTCGCTGTTTGAAGAGCTATACGGCAGCAGGAACGGTTACAAAAAGGGAAATGTACTTTACAGGCAGGGTTGATTATTCTGCACTTAATGGAAAATGCCTTGTAAAAATGACAATATAATCCTGTATGCAGATGACATCTTACTTATCTGGCTAAATCCCCCCAAATGTATTGCTGTATATCATTTTTCACAAGTACACTTTATCACTGCAGCCCCTCTTAATGTAAACAGGACTAGTGTTGCTTTTAACACCTTCCGTGACGATGAAGCTACGCAAGTGTTTTCTAAAGACTTTCCAAAACCATTTGTTTTCCTTCCCGATACCAACTTCTGATACCCGAACATACCGAGTACCGATCCGATACCAATAACAATAAGTATTCCATCTAATATCAGGCTGTATCCGAGACCTTTCTGATTCCCATATCAGAAACAACCGTATTGTTTTCTACCCACGGTCTCGACTGCGTGTTAACTACTGTGTGTAAAACACCGGATGCCTCCTTTAGGGCTCGACAGTGCGAAAACAAAAACATTTTTTTCTAAAATGTATTTTTTATTGAGAAGATTTTAGTTTTGAAGTTGTGTTATAGAGCGATAGCTAGTGTCGTTAGCGAGGTATCAAGAAGTGACCCCGAAGTTCTGGAGATGATGTGAGATGCCGTGTGTTATGACCTTCGTCATTAAGTGATGAAGAGTGAAATCATCTAACTAGCATGTGACTGAACATCATCTTGGCATCGTTGGCGTCATTGATGTGTCATCGCTGTCACGGTGACGACTGAAGTTTGTATTTTACGTTTGCATGGTAGAAGAAGGTCTATATTGTCTGTTGTGTGTTGAGGAGTTAAAGGGACGCAGGCGTTCATCATGTGTATGTTGTTGTGTTTTTGTGGTTGCTCATTGTTGCTATCATGGCTCGATGGCCAAAAAGCACTGAGTTTGATGTGTATGTATATGTATATGTATATTCTATTGTGCCTACTCCCACCGGAGGCTTTTGTTTCTGTAGCTGCTCGGCTGTTGGAGCATCGTAGCCCCGAACCAATAAAGCGACTACTGCACTGTGTACTTCCATCTTTGTGATCTGTCAACTTTGTTTTTGATACTTTGTTAATTAAAGATATGTATTGCAAAAGTAACTGTTCCACGGTGTCGCTTCTTTGCTTTTCAAGGACCCTGTCGCATGCCCGGGTCCTCCACCAGGGATCCTGGGAGTCTGAGGATCCCCGCCCCCTTAAACCTTCAACTTGGTGGCCATTCCTCAGGGTCTAGTGTTGCACAACGCTGATGTTGCTTATATTGGTGCCACATCACATTTATATACTCTTCATCCCATAATATTAGTTAAAAAACAACAAAAATGAAGTTTTGAGGGGACATAAATCATTAGAGAACTACAAAAATGTCACTCGGTGACATCGGCAGCAACTTCTCATATCGAGATGTAACAACAATATGAGACGATGATGTTTCTTCAGAGGGAATTTTAAAGATAAGATATGACTTAATATTCTGTGAAGATTAATGTGAACAAACTCACATCTCAACACGGGATCTACAGAAATCTACAAAGTATTCAATTACCTTTCATCTGTGGACGGTTTGCTTTCACCTTTCCTCTCTAAATATCATCTTCATAAATATAAGACTTCTGGCAGGTTTTGGAAATTAGACATACAAGTAATCATTGGTAAAATGAAATATAATAAACTGCAGTTTTTTTTTTTGAAGAATCACGCAAAAGCATATCATGAGCCAAATTTGGTGAGAATTGAAAATGAAACATGCGAGTAAGTACATTTACACAAATGCTGTACTTAAGAGCAAGTTTGAGGTTTTTGTGCTTGGATTTACATTTTATGTCTCTTGACAGTTCAGAGGGAAATATCATACATTTATTTCATACCTTTAGATCCATAATTCAGATTCAGATTATTAATACAAAAAAAAATCAACATTTTTATTATGACCAAGCTTCAACTGCAACATTCTGCACAATGAGTTTACTTTTGGACCTTAAGTGTATTTTTGATGGTAATACCTGAGGAATGCAGGACCTTTACTCTTAAAGTACAGAGTAGTATTACTACTTTTACTTGAAAGTAAAAAAGCATCCGATAAGAACATCTGTTAAGTTTCCAGCAATCACACTAAAGTTGTTCTTTTAACATTCAGCGTTGTGAACCTTGACCCCTCGTGTGTTTCACACCCGTCTGGGAAGCAAAGGTGTTGAAAGCCAAACACCATTATTCAGCTGTGATCACGAGTAGTGATTCTGACTGAGTCTGGATGGAACATCATCCTCAGGGCGAACTCACACCAGGGCCAGGCGACCCGCAGGGTCAGTGCGAGGGCACCCTGAGTTTGTATTGAGCCATAAAACTCACCTCGTCTCTGTGCAACCGTCGGTTAAAAAGAGGAACAGAAGGTCAAAGTGAGAGCAGAAGTTGGTCTGCAGCTCGGTGAGAACGCGGCGGAGTCGTTTCAACCTGCTGCCGCGTCGGTGGATACACAGCCAGTATGTTAATGACATCGGCATTCTCACCCGGCCGGTTCCTCGTCTGCAAACAACCGATACCAAGTTCATCCAGTCGGAAGCAGTGTATTCACATTTACGTGGAATAATAAAGAGTAGAACCACAAAAGGCGTCTTCTGAGGAAAACAAACAAAGGACTTTCTCCCAGGAAACCGCCGTCAGAGTCCTGTGTGAAAACAGAATCATTTTGCTGTTTCTAACATGAAGTTGTTGAACCTAATCTTATTTTATGTAACGTTGTCGTAGATAACTTGTGTTCTTACGTTAGTTATGGTACGTTGTCACATAAGAAAGTCTATTAAAGACATTTGTTTTTTATTTACGCAAATTTCACAAATCAGGATCTTTTCTCTGAGGTGGATGTTTCCACCTGCTGCCTGACTGAGAAGAGATGTGGGCATTTTATTGATATAGATTATAGAAATAGGAGCCACTCCAATGTTTGATATGAACCTGTATTTTCACAGCTTATTCGGGGGAGTTTTCTAACATTTTTCAAAAGACGCTCCATGTTTTTAAGGCTCGTATCTCAGAAACTACAAGCACCACAAACAAGTATTTCATATCTATGAACTTGAAACAAGTTGGATGTCAAAGAAACACGCAGTGTAAAATAAAAATCACGTGGACGACATTTAATAAGCGTTTTCCCTCATTTTTCAAAAATCCAGAATTTAACCAATTAATAAAAGTGATTTTTTTCTCAACATTTCAAAGTTTTAGTATTTGCCCAAAGTCTGTCTGTACCAATCCCCAAACTTTAGACTCATCAGAACATTTATACAGATAATTCTTTTTGTTTGTCTGAATATTCCTGGATTCTGTCTGAAACGCTGCGTTTCAGCGCCCGTCCCTTTAAAAACTCCTCCCAAGCCAGATTGGCTTGTTGAATCACATTTTATTACCTGGCAGCTCTCAGAAAGGAAACCAAAAACCATTGTGTGTGTGTGTGTGTGTGAGTGTGTGTATGTGTGTGTGTGTGTGTGTGTGTGTGTATGTGTGTGTGTGTGTGTATGTGTGTGTGTGTGTGTGTGTGTGTGTGTGTGTGTGTGTGTGTGTGTGTGTGTGTGTGTGAGTGTGTGTATGTGTGTGTGTGTGTGTGTGTGTGTGTGTGTGTGTGTGTGTGTGTGTGTGAGTGTGTGTATGTGTATGTGTGTGTGTGTGTGTATGTGTGTGTGTGTGTGTGTATGTGTGTATGTGTGTGTGTGTGTGTGTGTGTGTATGTATGTGTGTGTGTGTGTGTGTGTGTGTGTGTGTGTGTGAGAAATGTCCCCTTTAACCCGGTGAAGTCTTTAGTTTGTGTTTTGGTTTCTTTCCATTGAAATGCTCTTTGCACACTTCCTTATTATGAAAGACGTATTTCATCGAAGATGTTCGTTCATGTTTTTCTTTTTTTAATCAATGAGGCTTCATTGTGAAGAACCTTCACACCCATTATTAAATATTATATCATTAGATTATTCTTACTTATTTACTTTATTATCTACTTTATTTGTCGGCCAAATCATGAATGTTTAAGTAGTAATTAGATCAGATAACGTGCCATATTTCTCCTCCTGAGGAAAAAGTACAAGTAGAGCAAATGTGTACTTCAGTACAGTTCTTAAGTAAATGTATTGTGTAACTGGATACCACTAGTTCTAAGTTCTACTAAAAGTAGCAACTTATTTTTTTCAAAATGTTTGTGGAGAAATACAGAAGAAGAAGAAGAAGAAGAAGAAGAAGAGGGAAGTAAATGTTTTGACACAGTACAGTTTATTGTTGGTTCAAGCTCGGGGTCACAGCTGGGGTCACAGCTGGGGTCACAGCTGAGGTCACAGCTGGGGTCACAGCTGAGTTGCTCTCGAACCAGGTTTGTTTCTAGGAAGTTATCACTAACCTTGATGAAACAGTTTTGTTTCTAGCTGGAGTGAAACCTGAAATGGTTGGGATATTAGCCAATACGGAGCCACACACACACACACACACACACACACACACACACACACACACACACACACACACACACACACACACACACACACACACACACACACACACACACGGAGGGGAAGTGGGGAGCGGGAGAGGCAGGATGCTTTGTCGTTGAGGGAGAAACTGATGAAATCTGTAAGTGGAGGCGAGGTGACTGATGCAACGGCGGTGTCATAATCTCTGACCAGCAACTTCCTGTTGATGTTGAGGTCAAAGGTCGAAGCTGAACACCACCAGCACATAGACGTGCAGCTGTTAGAAGACACTATATATATATATATGTATATATATATATATATATATATATATATATATATATATATATATATATATACATACAACCATCTCCTTAGCAACGTGTTGTCTGGAGGTTGCTTTGCATTTACTTAAATCCATGTACTTGTGGTATTAGTACCTTTACTTGGGTAAATATGTGAGTACTTACAGGTTGATGAAGGAAACAGGTGGCAGCCTGCAGTCAGGTGCGTTTCCTTGAACATGTTCAGTCTTTCCCAGAGATCACCTCTGGGAATCAGTTTATTAAATACCAGTCAGAGACGATGACGAGCTTCTGGGGAAACAGTTAATAATAATAAGAAGAAGACATTTGGAAGCAGTTAGTGAGAAGAACATCTGTATGCCTCGTTCACTGTGTTGTTCTTCCAAGGAAGTAATTTAGATCGACTCCACAGTTCACTAGAATC
>NC_139927.1:2743837-2756337 GCF_963514095.1 Eutrigla gurnardus
CTCAACGATGGCGTCGTCCAGCAGTGTTTCCAGATCCTCGGCCTCTGCTTGGTGTGTCGGTGGGAAGAGAGACTTTATTAAACTGGGATCTTTTTAACAGGTTCTCCTGATTTAAGGTGGAATGTAATCTCACCTTCGACATCAGGCGTCTGGTCCCACGGCTGCCCGTTCACCAGCACGTTGTCCTGAACCGCCGCCTCGAAGTTCTGCTCAGACACAATTATTATTATTAGGGCCCGAGCGCCGACAACGTCGGGCTGCGAAGCCCTATTGAAACCTTACGGATTCTTATTATTCTTCTTTTTATTATTTCGCAAGTTCGACGGCCTTTTTGGGGGCCTTATCATATTCAGAAGTTGAAAAAAATTTCCGTGCACATGGGGACTGGCGAAAAATTTGATATTTTAAAGGTTTCATAGTTGGCCACAAAAAAGTGGCTCTCTAGCGCCACCAAACGTCGTTTTGGTCTAGCCCCTCACGCCCCTCACACCGTAACTCCAATCGACACAAAATTTGGCACACATATGCAGGCAAGTGTGCTCTACAAAAAAGCCTCTTGGAGCACCAAACTCCGCCTACCGAAATTTTCCGCCATTTTGAATTTTGTGAAAAACACGTTTTTGCTAATTTCTCCTAAACCGTAGATCGGATTCTCACCAAATTTGCTGTGCCTCATCATTAGACCAAGCTGGGCAAGTGACATGAAAAGAGTTGAAAAAAGGTTGTTGCCTTAAGAAGTTATTAGCCAATGAACATTAGAGGGGCGGGGCTCTAGCAATCAATAGACATAACTCCACAATATATAACCCAATCATCACGAAACTTGCAGGATATATTGACATATGTCCGTGGAACATATCCGGAAAGTTTTATTAAAATTGACCACTCGGGGGCGCTACAGTAAGTCAGCCATTTTTCAATTGAAAGGTTTGTATTTGAACGAACTCCTCCTACACCGTTGATCCGATTCCTACCAAACTTTGTGAGCCTGTTCTAGAGGCCTCGACGATTAAAAATGATCAAAAGGTCTTACATAAATCCTACGGGAGCGCAATTACGGCGCCCTGAACATGGACGAATTTCATGCTTCGCCACACTACTCTAAACTGTTATAACTTCAGTGTCCATCGTCCGATCATGTTCAAACTTCTCACGTTTGATGAGAGTCCCACCCTGAACACGTTTGCACTGCAATATTGACTCACAATCAGAGCGCCACCTAGTGGCAACATAAAATGTCATGTTTTTACACCAGTATAAGGTCCCAGTGTCGTGGAACTTTGCACCCGAGTCTAGCAGGACAACTTCAATCGTCTGATACGGTGATTGACGCGACGATTCAGGCAAGGGACGACCGGCTGCTTGGCGGTGGCCGGGGACGACAGGCGCCAGCCGTGGCGGTGGCCAGGGACGACCCGCGCCGTGGCGGTGGCCGGGTACGACGGGGGACGACTGGCCACGTGGCGGTGGCCGGGGACGACCCGCCCCGTGGCGGTGGCCAGGCCAGGCGGTCCGACACGTCAGGCGGTCGTAGCACTAACCGAGTTACGTGCCATGCGAGGGCCCGTTATCACTGCTCGCAGTTTTAATTATTATTATTATTATTATTATTATTATTATTATTATTATTATTCACGACAACCAACAACGCGGCCAAACGCAGCTCACGTCCAACAGTGTATCATCTTTAATGCACGTTTCTTTCTTTTTTTAAACACAACTGTGACATTGAGAAAATAAATACTTAAATAAATAAATACAATTAAAAAAATGAACAAAACATATTCATAGAGAATAGAAATTAAATAAATACTGTGATAGAATAGAGTAAATATATATGTACATACATACTAAGTTATAAACATGATAATAAAAGTGATACAAATAGACAAACAACTAATAAATGAAATTAAGCAACAAAACAAAACTAAAATTAGAATTCATCCAGATGTTGGCTTTTGCAGAGGAGCAGGTTCATTTAAATATCAAACGTTTTCCGTTAGCTTTAAGATGATCGTTGGAGATCATTGATCTGTTCCACTTTAAGAGGAAAACATTGTTTATCTTTTATGTGTGAAAACCTCTCATATTCAAATTAAACAAGATGACCCGAGTGAGTTAAACTACAGAAAATAACAATGAAAGGTAGAATGAGGCACCTTTGTGTCAATAAATGACAGATGCATGTAAAAACAAACAAAAAAAGTCACAGCTCCCCCTAGTGGCCGCGGGGCGCCCTTGCACCCGCATCGTCGGCTTAAAGCAAGAAACGCTCTGCCTGGGAACCCCCGTGTTTAACGTCACACAGCGCTATGGTTTGTGGGTAATAGCCCACCTGAGCGTGACGTCAGGCCGGCGGTCTGTCGGTGTCGGCTTGTGAACGTTCGTGACGGGAGGACGTGAACACTCACCGCCAGCAGCTCCTGTAGCAAAGCCCGCCTCGTCTCCTCCGAAACCCCCGTCTGTCCGTCCAGCGCCGTCCTCAGAACGTCTCCGTATCGATTAATCTGATCGATAACTTGCCTCTTCGACGTCACGTGGACTCGGAACTCCTGGTTCGCTTCATCGGCGGGTAAAGAAGTCTCGCTCCTCTCCGCCTCCATCTTTACCGCCAACTTGTTTATATTTTTTTAAACGCAGACCGGAATTTAATGTGTAACTTCCTGTGTCCGGCCCACTAATGCCCCCCGGAACACTTTAGCATCGCAGGAAGGTTCCGCTTCGGCTGTTCGCTGAGTAAATGTAAGTCTTCGCTCCTATTATTTATATTTATTTAAATTATATTTAAACAGATCTCTCAGAAACACAACAGTAGCTGCATTAAATTCATTAAATCTATACTATTTCTGTTTGTTTTAGCTGTTACATGTTGAAATACATAGTGTGTGTGTGTGTGTGTGAGTGTGTGTGTGTGTGTGAGTGAGTGTGTGTGTGTGTGTAGGCCGGGGTTAAAGACTCTGACAGAAGAACTGTACGTCTTCAGTGTTATATCATCAGTCCAAGGATTTATTATATAGTGTCTCTCATAAACGTATAGCTTTTTGGAGGAAGGAGGGGCTGCATAAAAAGAAGGAAAACAATACTTTGGCTGCAGTTTTTTATTTCATTTTAGAAACTAATATGTTTTGCATATTAACTCTGGATTACCTCAATATCTTACTTTGTCAGATCGATAGTAGTCAAAAGTGTAAAGTTTCACTAAAATAATATATAAAATATGTAAATGAAGTGAACCTCCAAACTGAACGACACAGAGTGAACCACCGAGTTAAACACGATGTACAGAATGAAAATGTTTGCATTGGATCTCACAGCTGCTCTCAGCTGGACAGCATTGTCATTTATTTTTCCTCTTTTCTCACAGTTTTCCAGAGCTGGAGGCTCCACGTCTCGGCCTCCATCGCTGCAGGGTGGCGGGGCCCCGGCGAGGGCCCGGGAGAGGCCCCCAGCATCACCGCGTGAAGCCTCAGTGAGTAAAACAGTCGTCCGTCTCTGATTATTTTTGTTTGATTGATCCTGAGAGTAACTCTATCCAGAGGAAGACGGAGGTGTTTTTGTTTTTTCTATCAAAGAGTAACTAAACCCCAGTGTTTTGGCTGTAGTATCTCTAGTTACCCCCCCCCCCCCCCGTGGAATGTGAGTAACAGCCCTTCAAAGTGAGGACAGGACAACATGTCCTCACTCTCAAGGTCCACAACGTTTGGTCCTCAAAGAGATATAAGGCCGGGGCAAAAACACACAGCTGATACACGCCACCATTAGATTCACATCGTTGCATACTTTGTGTTGAACGAAACATCTCACACACATTAACACACACGTTAACACACACGTTAACACACACGTTAACACACACGTTAACACACACATTAACACACACGTTAACACACACATTAACACACACGTTAACACACACATTAACACACACGTTAACACACACGTTAACACACACATTAACACACACATTAACACACACGTTAACACACACGTTAACACACACATTAACACACACGTTAACACACACGTTAACACACACGTTAACACACACGTTAACACACACATTAACACACACGTTAACACACACATTAACACACACGTTAACACACACATTAACACACACGTTAACACACACATTAACACACACATTAACACACACGTTAACACACACGTTAACACACACATTAACACACACGTTAACACACACATTAACACACACGTTAACACACACGTTAACACACACGTTAACACACACATTAACACACACGTTAACACACACATTAACACACACGTTAACACACACATTAACACACACATTAACACACACGTTAACACACACATTAACACACACATTAACACACACGTTAACACACACATTAACACACACGTTAACACACACGTTAACACACACATTAACACACACGTTAACACACACATTAACACACACGTTAACACACACGTTAACACACACGTTAACACACACATTAACGCACACATTAACACACACGTTAACACACACATTAACACACACATTAACACACACGTTAACACACACATTAACACACACGTTAACACACACGTTAACACACACATTAACACACACGTTAACACACACGTTAACACACACGTTAACACACACATTAACACACACGTTAACACACACGTTAACACACACGTTAACACACACGTTAACACACACATTAACACACACGTTAACACACACGTTAACACACACGTTAACACACACGTTAACACACACGTTAACACACACATTAACGCACACATTAACACACACGTTAACACACACATTAACACACACATTAACACACACGTTAACACACACATTAACACACACGTTAACACACACGTTAACACACACATTAACACACACGTTAACACACACGTTAACACACACGTTAACACACACATTAACGCACACATTAACACACACGTTAACACACACGTTAACACACACGTTAACACACACGTTAACACACACATTAACACACACGTTAACACACACATTAACACACACGTTAACACACACGAGTGAACGAATCCCCACTTTAATTCAACGTCTGGTGAAGAAAAGCTGATGAAACAAGTTCAAACTCCCGACTCATCTCCTGAACTTCTGATTCAGGGAACGTGAAATAGCACAATCGTTCTCACACACACACACACACACACACACACACACACACACACACACACACACACACACACACACACACACACACACACACACACACACACAGCCTTGACACTCTGTTGAGGAATGCATGTGACCGTCACATCAGATTTCAGGCACCACAGAGCTACATCAACATAACTGTTGTTTTTATGGATCCAGTTGGAAGCAAGATCCGCCCTCCGAACGTTGAAGTGTGTCCCGTGTGTCCCGTGTGTGTGTGTGTGTGTGTGTGTGTGGGGGGGGGGGGGGGGGGGGCGCTGCAGCCGCCTACACCAGGTGTGATTGATCTGAAGCAGAAGAAGAGAGGGCGTTACACACATGTAGTGTTGTTATTGAACATTCATACATTCATGATATAAACCATCATCAGAAATAATGACACACCCATCTTCATAAACAAAGGTATTCCATAAGAGAATCGCTTGTTTGTCAATTTCACATTTAAAGTTTCTTTTCGCCGGTCAGAGCAACCTTTTCTGTTACGAGCTCTCCACGGTCTCTAAGACCTTCTGGAGATACACCAGGAGGACCCCCCCCCCCCCCCCCCCCCCTTTAAATGGTCCCACCCACAAACAGACAAACAGAAGCATCTCCAGGTTTCTTACAGGTCTCTTCGAAGTGCCTCCTCTCTGGAAGCTTAGCCGGAGGCGGCGGCTCGCTGCGGGCCGCCCGGCGCTGCGGGCCGGCGGTCAGAGTGGCGAGGAGGACCGGGCTGGTCCTCAGGTGGTTCCGGTAATGTCTCCTCTCAGTCCTCTCCCAGGCCTGATGGGGGTCCAGCTCCACCTGACACCAGGTCTCCCTCCGCTGGTTCAGCTCCAGCAGAGCCCTCTCTTCAGGTCGGGACATGGTGTTGTTTTATTGAGGTGTTTTTTTTTCCTGCTCTAAATCCTCCTGAGTGTTGTCTGTGATGCTGCCGTCTCCGTGGCAACGGGAAACCCGAGTCCTCAAAGATCTTTTGTGTTGACATAGATGAGTTACACAAGCTGGATTTTAGAGGCTCGGTCTTTTTTCAGCGACGACATCCTCTAAACTTTGATTCTCACTAAACTATCCATGTTTTATTGTTGTGGGATTAATGGGAATTCAAAACTGTTTTTTTTTGCAATTCCAACAGTTGCTTTCACATCATTCTGATACAATCATTTTGTAATTATTTAAAAAGATAAAACAGATCCAGCCTGTCGACCTGACGGACCCAAAACTATAATGTAATCTCATACATGAATGACAGGAATCATCACACGAGAGCAAATGATTTCTTTCTCCCTCCTGGGACGTGAAAAGAGAGACAGAGTGAGAGGTCACGACCCCAGTCAGTGATATTCAACCCTCCTGAGATAGACCTGCATACTCAGTAGACCAGGACTGTAGACCAGGACTGTAGACCAGGACTGTGCAGATAGTTTTGCTTTCAAGGTGGCAGCGGATTTCTCTTTAATGTTCCACCATCGTAAAGTTCACTGGATCTCCTTTCATATTTCACCCGTCGTCCTGGAGAAACGGTGACATTCATGCACACTAAGTGTTTCCTGGGATCAGCGTTGTACCTGCTGAGTCCCACTGGGTCAAACGCTGATCAGGATTAGAGCAGATAACAGCCTGAGGAGCACATGGTGCAGGACCAGCACCTTCAGAGGCCTGGATGGGACCTGACAGCGACGGTCCGACATTTACATGGATTTGTTTGTATTCAAAGTCGGCGTCTGCTGATCAGTTTTGAGATCTGTCGTACATTTGTCTTCATGAAGTACTCGGAAGTTTCTGAGTGATAACTTTTAGTTGAATTTTTATCCCCTTTTTTATTTTTATCTGAGCATTTAAGCTGATCTAATCTTTGGAAACAACATTATGTTTTTATGAAAAATTTCAGAAGATTTGAGCAATTATTTAATGTTCACCATGATGATAATAGTTGTCTTAAATACATTTAATATAATAAAATACATATTTAATAATATAATAAAACACAATTTAACCAATAATCATTTAATGAATAATAATATAATAATGAATATAGTAATAATAGCACATTGTATTATTATTTTATTAAGATAGTAATATATCATTAAGTGACAGACTAAACAGAAGGCCATATAGTAATTAAACCGTATTATAATTATTATTTGCCTGTAATATTGCTCCGCCTTTACATCATAGGATCCACACACACACACACACACACACACACACACACACACACACACACACACACACACACACACACACACACACACACACACACACACACACACACACAGGACGCTCTGCTATTGGCTCGCCGGCATCGGAAGGCCGCGTGTGTCAGCGTCGACTTAACAAAGAGCAGAGAGACGCTCCGGAGAGACAGACAGGCAGCGAGGAGGTGAGACCGGCAGTGCTCGTGAGGAGAGAGAGACAGGATCCCCGGAAGTAATGATGAGGGAGGTGTGATGAAACACGTTGTCCCTAATAAACGTCCTGCTCTTCTTCTTCTTCAGTCCCGCGCGCCGCGGTAAGCGCTACTTTGTAACCGAATGAGGAAACTCGCTTCCTGTCTCGCGCGCAGACTCCTCCACGACTCATCACCGGCGGCGGAAACGACAGGAAACCTCGGGCTTCATCGTCATCATGGTCGCCGGCGAGCTCGTGCAGGAGGAGCGTCTGCGCGCGGATGCCGGCGGCGCACCTGACGACATCACGGTCGCCAGGAAGAAGACCTTCGAGCTGGACGAGCCCGCCGAGCGATGCGCGGATCCGACACACGGAGCGGCGCCGACGGGCGGGGCTGGGGACGCGGACGCCGAGCAGGAGAAGGAGACGGAGCTGGATGAGAGAGAGGCGATGCTGCCCGAAGGAGGAGGAGGAGGAGAGGAGGAGAAGCAGCCAGAGGCGAGGCTGGAGACGAGGCTGTACCGGCGCCGGTTCGCCGTGCTGGCCGTCTTCAGCCTGTACTCCCTGGTGAACGCCTTCCAGTGGATCCAGTACAGCATCATCGCCAACGTGTTCTCGCAGTACTACGGGGTGACCTACGGCGAGGTGGACTGGCTCTCCATCGTCTACATGGTCGCCTACGTGCCGCTCATCTTCCCGGCCACCTGGCTGCTGGACCGCAAGGGTCTGCGGCTCACGGCCCTGCTGGGCGCCGGCCTCAACTGCGCCGGTGCCTGGCTCAAGTGCGCCAGCATGAGCCCCGAGCGGTTCGGGGTCACCGTCAGCGCGCAGGTCGTCTGCTCCGTGGCGCAGGTGTTCATCCTCGGCCTGCCGTCGCGCGTCGCCTCGGTGTGGTTCGGGCCGCGGGAGGTGTCCACGGCGTGCGCCACCGCGGTGCTGGGGAACCAGGTCGGTGACGTTGTTAAGTGACGTATAGTGCTTCAATCATTATAATCCAGTAATATAATTCATCTGCATGATTAGTATTTAATTGGAAATATGGACAAGCACAACATACATTGAGTATGTACTTAAAATACCTCGAAACCCCCCTTTTGAGTGGCATGTGAGGAGTACATCAATAACTAAACATCTGAATGATTATTTTATATACTGTACTGTGTTCAATAATATACAAAAGAGGGAGAAACTGCAAGGAGAAGATAGTTATGTTTTTCAGTATCAGTATCTATCGTCCACTTTTACTGAAGTGAAAGATATGAGTTCCTTTTAAAGCTGAGAAAAGGAACGGAGGAGAACAGAACAGAGAGAATAGAAGGGAAGTAAAACATACTTCCAGCACAATAGAGCCGAACAAAGTCAAACTACCAACACCCAGCCTCAGTGTGTAATATGATAACAACATTACAACAAGAGAAAGGTTGGTAGGCTAAACACACTCTCTCTCTCCCTCCCTCTATGTCTCTCGTCCAGCTGGGAACAGCCATAGGCTTCCTGCTGCCTCCGGTTTTGGTTCCCAACACGCCCGGCGACAACGAACTCACGGGTCACAACCTCAGTGTCATGTTCTACGGCACTGCCATCGTCTCCACGGTCCTCTTCCTCCTCACGGTGATAGGTACACACACACACACACACACACAACCTCAGGTTTCAGGTCTTCTACACCAGAGATCTTCAACAGGGGGTCCGGGAACCCTAGGGGGTCCGCAGAGTTACTGCAGGGGGTCCCTGAACTGATCCAAAACTTTTTTTTCCTCCAAAAATGTAAATATGTCCAAAAATATAAACATGAATACAAGCTATATTAAGCAAATGTAAATGTTTCTGTTTGTTACGTAGAAATGCCAAAATAGAATTAAAATCTGGCAACGATTACTATTTTACTCTTTTCTTTTCTCAGAACGGTTGCAGTTTGAAACAAAACAAAACGTAAAACGCTTCAAAAATACATGTTTAGGTTAAAGCAACAAAAGCTCCCGGTCAGGTTTCGTGCAAAAACATCACAGTTCAAGTACTTGGTTCACACGGACACGGACAGCGGTCTACTGGGTGAAAGTCTCGTGTCGTCCCCCTCCTCCCGTGATACGCAACAGAATACATTTCCCTCAAAATGAGTTATTTTTAGGAGACGAGGCTGGAGCAGGAACAAAAACCTGTAAATATAATTTTTATTTTTTTTATCTAGCGGCCTCAGCCGGTGTGTCGCCATCTGTTCAGCTGCTGCAGGTTTGTGGTTCAGTTAGCTTGAAGTCCACAGAGGGATGTTTGGCTTTGTGTCCTTCTGAGGACCGGAGGGCTGTTACACTAAAGCAGAATTCAGATATCCAGATAAAGGACTAAGCTGGGTTCAACATATCCAAACTAGACCAGTTTAACTGGTTCCACAAAGACCAGACCAGGATGAACAGCCGACAGGATGCAGCCAGCTGCAACTAATCCACTGATGCAGATCCCAGGATCACCATGACGACGACCATGATCAGAGCCTCTGATGGAGGCGTATGACGAGTTCAGGCTCGTCCGTAAAAAGAAGAACTGTGTCTGAATGAACCAGACGGTGTTCTCTTGTTACTGTAGCGCTTTAATCTGGAGCTCAAATGCTATAAAACAATGTTACAACGATACAATACAGGTACGGTGGCTGAGGAGGAACATACAAAGAGAACTCACACTGTACAACAGCGCCCCCAGTGGTTTATCAATACATTACACCAGAATCACAGAGAGGGAGTGAGGGGGGCTCACAGTCTGGTTATCGGACCGCCGGTCTTAAACTGATGAACCTTTAAGCTGTGTACACACCGGAAGAACTGTCCGACTCGCGTCGGTAAATTCCATACGTTCCGCGCTTGCGTGAGATGTAATGTCTCCAAAACAACAGGCGGCGCTAATCTGTATTGTGGGCCAAAAAACACGAAAACCGGAAGTAGGCGGTCCTCTCTAGACCACCTTCTTCGATTCCACTGGTTATCTGGTATGTTTACCATCGTCACTTCCGGGCTTCACTGATTCGCTAGTCAAGCTGCTAGCCTCCACTAATCAGAATGGTAAAAGAATGACCGACTCGAATGGCGGATTACACATTTGAATCGGCTGAAATGAATGCCGACGTGGGCCGATTCGAGCGACCACACCAAGTAGACTCATGTCACGGACGCCGACTCTCTCACAGACGCCGATTTTCGTTCCGGTGTGAGCCCGCCTTTACTGAACAATATGAACAGCTGAACACAATTATAACTGTAACCATGACGACCACATGTGGAGTTTAATAACATGTATGAATATAGGCTGAATTAATGTCAGATAATGGTCACAGTGTTTAAATAATGACAGCAGGCTACTTCCTGGATGGTAATATGTAACCAGAACACATGAGATACAGATCCTGATCCTTGATCCTGGTCTGGAGCAGGCTAGCTCCACAGGATACATCTCCATGGCAACGTATTCCATAACATATGAGACATACTTCCGTACAGCCGGGTCACGGATAACTTTAACCCCCAGCCCCCTGGTCCTCACAAGGATGGGAACCTGAAACCCTCCATCAGACGGGACGTCCCGCTGCTCCTTAAATGTGCAGCTGGTTCAGGATTAAGCCCTGAGTTAAGGATTAAGATCAGAGGAGGATTAGGTTTAGGTTAAGGAAGGACGGATGGTTAAGTGTTATGGTTGTGTTTTGGAGGGGGTCTCACCCCGAACCCTCTGCTGTGCTCTGCAGTGATAAAGGACCGGCCCCTCCTCCCTCCCAGTCACGCCCAGGCCGTCCTGCCGGACTCTGCTCCCGAGGACTACTCCTACAAGCAGTCCATCTTCAACCTGATGAAGAACAAGGCCTTCGTCCTGCTGCTCGTCAGCTACGGTGAGTTCCCGTGACTTCCTCCTTCACACGTCTCCTTGTGTTAATGAGCCGTCACGTCCCCGTGGAGACATGGATGTGTGTTGGACGTGGGTCATACATGTCCTCTAAATGTAACACATGTAGACGTTGGTGCCTTCCTGACCGAGAAAAGACAGACAGTGACTTTTTGGCACATGTGGATGGAAGACAGCAACTCCCACAATGCACGGCCCCGCAGGCCACGCCCACTGATGGCAGATGTTGCTTTAAGTTTCTGCAAGTGAGGTCCCACCGCTGGTCTGTAACAGGTCTGGAGTCTCAGTGGGTCCCACCACAGGTCTGTAACAGGTCTGGAGTCTCAGTGGGGTCTGTAACAGGTCTGGAGTCTCAGTGGGGTCTGTAACAGGTCTGTAACAGGTCTGGAGTCTCAGTGGGTCCCACCGCTGGTCTGTAACAGGTCTGGAGTCTCAGTGGGTCCCACCGCTGGTCTGTAACAGGTCTGGAGTCTCAGTGGGTCCCACCGCTGGTCTGTAACAGGTCTGGAGTCTCAGTGGGGTCTGTAACAGGTCTGGAGTCTCAGTGGGGTCTGTAACAGGTCTGGAGTCTCAGTGGGGTCTGTAACAGGTCTGTAACAGGTCTGTAGTCTCAGTGGGGTCTGTAACAGGTCTGTAACAGGTCTGGAGTCTCAGTGGGGTCTGTAACAGGTCTGTAGTCTCAGTGGGGTCTGTAACAGGTCTGTAACAGGTCTGGAGTCTCAGTGGGGTCTGTAACAGGTCTGGAGTCTCAGTGGGGTCTGTAACAGGTCTGTAACAGGTCTGGAGTCTCAGTGGGGTCTGTAACAGGTCTGTAACAGGTCTGGAGTCTCAGTGGGGTCTGTAACAGGTCTGGAGTCTCAGTGGGGTCTGTAACAGGTCTGTAACAGGTCTGGAGTCTCAGTGGGGTCTGTAACAGGTCTGTAGTCTCAGTGGGTCCCACCACTGGTCTGTAACAGGTCTGGAGTCTCAGTGGGGTCTGTAACAGGTCTGTAACAGGTCTGGAGTCTCAGTGGGGTCTGTAACAGGTCTGTAACAGGTCTGGAGTCTCAGAGTTGGT
>NC_139927.1:2758837-2801337 GCF_963514095.1 Eutrigla gurnardus
TCGGGAGGGTGTTGAGTTCAAAATAACTTACACCATGCATTTCACAAGCAGTGATAATAAAGGGAGGCATTTTCTACAGCTCTGCAACGTCTGAGTTACTGTATAGACGTGTTAAACGTGCTCAGCGTGGGTTTAATGGGGACTTACAGCTGACCGGAGATTGAACTAGAGCTGCAGGAACCAGCCGAGGACGGATCTTCTTGTTGCGTTGCCCACCCAGATGCTGGGATTCACACCGGCAACTGTGTTTGAGTTCCCTAACAAGGACTCAGTTCACTTCAGCCTCTCGTTGTTGTCGGTCACAACACAGCTGCTGTGTTCCATGTTTACCTAAACACAAATGCACATTCACAACATGACACATGTTCAAGGAGGACACACTGTGGCATTCCACCATGCTTTCGTGCTACAACAGTTAGAGGAAAACAGTGAAGATCGCTGGATCTGACGAAAACATTGTGGAATTAGCTAGCTAGCTAACTAGTGTACAACTCGTTAATTCCACCATGCTTTAATGCTACAACAGATACAGGAAATGAGGTGAACAGTGACATCATTGGATCTAACAGTGCGAGCTAACTAGCATACAGCCCTCTTGTCTGCTACCTTGCTTATTCCACCATGCTTTAATGCTACGCTAAATACATGAAATGAGTTGGAACAGCGTTCAGAAGTTGAATCGTAACCAGTCCGACGTCCGTGTTTCAGGTTCTTCATGACGGGTTACCTGCCGCTGGGCTTCGAGTTCGGCGTGGAGATCACGTACCCTGAGTCCGAGGGGACGTCGTCGGGACTCCTCAACGCGTTCGCTCAGGTACCGCAACGTTCCTCCAGAGTGAGAGCAGGTGCTACATGCAGCACTATCACACTGATTTTTGTGTGTGTGTGTGTGTGTGTGTGTGTGCAGCTCTTTGGGATCATCTTCACTCTGATTCAAGGCAAACTGACCACAGACCACGATGCACTGGCCGGGAACCTCTTCCTCTGCGCCTGGATCTTCCTGGGGATCCTGCTCACCGGTAGGCCGCCTGTCAAACGTGTCTAATACGTCAAATTCAAACGTCGGAAAGGTCACGTTTCCTTGTTTTCCTGTTTCAGCCTTAATTAAATCAGAACTGAAAAGACACAACGTCAACATGGGAGTGGACAGCAACCGCCTGCAAGCAGTAAGTACACAAAGACACACACAGGTTTAACATATTCTTTGTTTACTGGGACTTCCATACAATCAGACTTCCAGAGGAGTCGCCCCCTGATGGCCAGCAGAGCGAATGCAAGTTTAAGGCACTTCAGCCTTGCTGTTGGACGAGGAGGAAAAAAACATAAAAAGTGGAGGTTTTAAGGTTTACGACATTCTGAACAAATATGATTAAAAACTACTGATATCAACGTTTGGTCTGGGTTTGCCATTGTCAGTTAATGCTACATCTACCAGCATCAAAACAAGACGTAATAAAGCCCATTGCAATCGTACAGTAAAATATAGTACTATAGTACTAGTAATCTAGACTCAGCCAGCTGTTCTATGTACAGTACATGTGATCCCAGTGTGTTGAAAGAGCCCTGCGGTGTCCGGCGTTCCCTTTGAAGAGTACATCATGCAGTGTGAGCGTCTCTTTGTTCGGGGTCCCTCCTCCTACAGGCGTCCGACGGCGTGACCTTCTGCCGAGACACATTCTTGAACCTTCCTCTACTTCCCCTGAACAGAGTCCCTTGTCTGGTTGGTTTAGTCTCTTTTGTGTGTCTGTTCTGGCACACAAACCTTCTTGTGCACAAACAAAGCCTCCGTCACCTCGCCTCTCTACGCCCTGATGATTTCTGAAGGTGCCCTGCGAAGCGCCCTTCAGACCAACCAGGCCGTTAAGTCCGTCCCCGTCTCCGGACTCTTGGATCCGTCCCCGTGTTCCCACCGGCCTGCTGAGTCGCCCCTGAGGTGTTCATCTTCAGCGTTGGGCTTCCCTAAGAGGTCTCACAATCAAGTTTGAGGTGTGCCTCTTTAATGTGTCAGGTTTATTTAGAAAGTGTTTATCTGAGAGGTGAGAGAGGAAGGATGGTCGTAGGAGGTGGTGATCCAGTAAACGGTGGTAAAGCGTTGTACTGCTGCAGACGGCAACACAAAGGACTTCAGACATCTCAAGAATCAGTTAATAGTGCGCTATATTTAAAAAATGTTCATCACTTCCTCTTGCTGGGTATCTGAAGCTGTTGTCTGTGCTCTCCTTACCGGACTCCACTGACAATCATGTCATTCATACAACCCCACTTAAAACAACCCCAACTATCCCTTTAAGAGAGCTTTAATGTCTGGAATTCATCCCTCGCTCTTCTGAGGACTTGATCTGCTGGTGACCATGTGAATGTCTCTCTCCCTCTCTCTCTCCTAGCTTCCTACTGAGTGTTTCGGTGATTGTCCATCAGAGAAGAAAACCAACGGCGTCACGCTGGAACCCTCGCTCAGCTTCTCCCGTGAAACCTCGCTGTGACCCGGATCACAGGAAGACGGTCTCCCTGCCGCCCGGGACACTCGTTTTTAGGTGCACTTCATTTTTTTATTTATTTTTTATTGCCAATCTCCGTGATATGATTAGAAGACTGGAGGTTGTGGGTGTGACGCCAGGTCTTCATCAAGCACAGCCGCCGATTCAAGGCGGGAAACGGAGGTCCGACCCTCCTGCTCCCAAAACACTTGCATGGAAGATGACCTCCATTCTACAGAACTTAATGGAGAGGGAGCTATGGATTGGTGTAAAACCAAAACGTTTTCAGGAAGCGTTCTGCAGAAGCACCTTCACTGCACAGAGCCAACGCCTCCTGAGTTTACTTGAATGTCTCTGGACTGAAGTTGTAAAACGCACTTAATGTTGTCCACATCGCCTCGGCTGGATTTCCTCTTGGCGTACGCCTCCTGGTCTGAAGCCGCCTCGGATAGAAACGGTCCACATAAATCCTGATTATTCTCTGGAAAAAGCCGAGCAGCGTGGTCTCTTTATGGTCTCTATAGCAACGGGAGGTCATGAGTGGTACGACAGAAAGTCCAAGGAGGTCTAGACGGGAACGTCTGAGTCCTGACATAACTGACCAAGAATCCAAACACTACGTTTATGAAGCAGGTTATGGCATTAGAGACGTGGTAAAATAATATATGTGTATCTGCGACAGCGTCTCTGCACAAACCACACTGGAGCAAACGATGTGCTCCGTTCAGTGCACAATGAGAAACACGCACAACTCAAGGTTTTATACTCAAAAGGCAGGAGCTCAGTTTTTAATGGTAACCCCCTCGAAAGGAACGACAGCGCCATCTTGTGGGTCGTCTGCAGTAGTCACAGGGCAAGCAGAGCAGACAGCAGAAGCACAAAGAGGTCACTTCTTCAGAAAAAAGAATTCTGATGTTCTTTCAGCTTCTTTGCCCGTTTAGAACTAAAGGTATACTTCCTTTACTCAGTGTTAATAAAGCTCGTCTACTTTTAGGTTCAAAATAGATGAAAGTTTAGTAGACGTGCAGTCTTACATCCTTTTTTATGTCAGTTTATTTGACGGAAGATAACTCAGTTGTTTTGGGTAATATGATTTAAAGGTATTAAGGATCGTTATATTTTAACCTGAAGTATTTGAACGCTACCACAAACAACCAGATCTGTAGAATAACTGTAGCCTCTCTAACGGGACACGTTCACCTTAACGAGCTTCATGTCAGCTAACTTTGTGTTCGACTGCTGGGAACTGTCAAACGGTATCGGACACCTTCAACAGTTCTCTGCAACACTTCCAACTCCATTCTGGTTTAACAACATGATGTCCGTAACCTGCCGACATGAAGACGTGTGCAACATTTCAAAATAACTCATGAAAGAAACTGTATTGGCTGATCGAGATGGCAATGCCAAGCGAGGCCTGACAACACTGATCACGTGTCGACACTCAGAAGGTACTTTATACTTCACTTACTGTACCTTAAACATGTTTCTCTGAAGCGCCGGTTAAACCTGCCTCCTCAGAATGACGTTCCCCTCCAACTGAACTGCAACCTGAGTTACGATTGAAACGCTTTGAAACACAAGAAATCACGCTACAAACTCCCCGGTTTGGTTTATCCATTGTGGTTTGGCTTATGATGATTGTGACATAGAAACACTTTGTTATATTTATGCAATAATGCGGCTTGGTTCAAATGGGACACTAACCACGGTCTCCTGGGTGAAAGTCCTGTCACCTCCTCCCTATGCGGACTGCATTCTGCAGACTCCTTTTGAAACTTAATTGTGAGACAAGAGCAAACGAGGAAATGTGTGGGAATGTACATTTTCCAGAGAGGAGGCTGGGGGAGGAGCTCGGAGTAGAGCCCCGCCTCCTTCACGTTGAGGTGGCTGATGCCTCCTGGGTTCCTCCCTTCAGAGGGTCTCGGGATCGCCAACCTGTAAGGGGCCCCTGGGGGTCCCAGAACACACTGGAGAGATGATAATATCTCGTCTGGCTGGGGAACGCCTCGGGGGTCGCCCAGGAAGGCCTGGATACCGGGGGAGAGGGAATACCCTACTGGAGCCCTCCCATTAAGCAGAAAACAATGGTAGGATATTTATTTGGTTGTTTTTTCAAACTGTATAAAACAACTTTATGTATGTAATTTATGATTGTTTGATGCATTCTTCTATGTTCTGGTTCTAAAATGAAGATCTGACATTTCTTTGTCTTTCTCTAGTTTTTATAACTTTTATAGTCTTGACATTTGGTCATATCCTTTTATTTGTCCATGTTAGGCTACGTGTGTATATATATATATATATATATATATATATATATATATATATATATATATATATATATATATACTGGGAATTCAACTTGTTTGACACAAACCGCATGTTTGCGCTGCTGTGTTTTACGTTGCCTCCATCCTGTTTTCAACGTGTCACTTTATGACCAAACATAGATTTTAAAGTGAAGAACAGGATGTTCTATGCTGTGATACTGTGACTGTTGTATTAAACCCTCTGAATCCACTGCAGTGCTTCTCCTCTCCTGGCTCTACTGTATCCATGAAACAATCTTTGGATTTCGAGGCTGTTTTACATCCACATATGAAATGAATGTGTCGGTGGCAGAATGTTTTCAGGCAGCTTATTAATCACACGTGAAACGGCTCATTGGTGCATATTCCAGCTATAGCAGCACTCTTAATGGAAAAAGAAAAAGTTAGAATCTGTTTTTCTCATTGTCAACAAATCTGTTCTGTCTCTCAATACTTTCTGATTTACGTCATCTGTCTGTGTCACTCAGCCGGGAGCCAATCGGTGTCTACTGAGGTCGTGAGCTATAAAGTAAAATAACCGCTCACAGATATATGATTAAAAAGCAGTGTTAATTATTGACACTAAATGAGTGTGAATGGTACTCTGCTTCTTTATAGATGCACCCTTGATACCTACGATGTTAAACTCTGAAACACATGATCTATATGGTTACTCTTGGTGCAGAACCTTGGCGTTATCTTTGATCAGGATATATCGGCATAAAACAAACTTCAAGGACTGCTTTTATTCACGTTTCAAAAAATAGGTACACCCTTTTTCAAAACCTTGCAAACAAATGCTTTTAGGCTAGATTATTGCAATTCTTCATTTTCAGGCTGCCCAAATAAGGCCCTCCAGTTGATCCAGAATGCTGCGGCACCTGTACTGGTTCCTGGAGTCTTTAAAAGTAGAATGGGAGCCAGAGCCTCCAGCTATCAAGCTCCGATCCTGTGGAGCAAGTTCCCAGTTTCAGTCTGGGAGGGAGATTTCCACATTAAAGAGTAGGCTTAAAGGTCCCATATTATACTGTTTTTCATCAACTCCACACAGCTGTCAGAGGTTCAACATCACTGGATTCGATTTGCCTCAAACCCATCCGTGGTCCTGAATTTCAGCTGTCTAAAAGTTGCTCAAATGAGCTCTCCTGAGAACAGGCTGTTTCTGTGCCTGCACCTTTAAATGCTAATGAGCTCCGTCTGTCATCGCCTACTTGGAGAGAGACGGAGAGGATGCCGCTTACGCAAGCGGTAGCATGCTCCAATGTTTACGTGGATGTATCGCTATGGCTCGCCTATGTGTCTCAGGTGAAGTTGCTGGTCCCTTATGGTTGGGACAGATCCTTTAACGAGGGTCAGTGTCGAGGCAAAGCCAGCTTTGTACTGACCCTCGTTACTGAAGCAGTCCCATGTGAAGTGGTTAGCACACACATACAAGCTAACACCGGCCGGCACATTGTCATAAAAAATGAAACGCAACCACGGTCTCCTCTGTTCTTCTCGTTACGTAACGACGGGAGCTGAATCTGAACAGCCTGTAGGTGCGCCGTTTTACCAGTGGGGGCGCTGCAGAGACCATTCAGGAGTCGCTTGTTCTCCTCATCCTGGGAGTTGACAGGCTGAGGGAGGACCAGTTTATAGAGACCAGAGAAAACCTGTTTTTCAGAATATGGGACTTTCTTTTTGGATAAAGCTTAAAGTTAGGGCTGGCTCAGGCTTGCCTTGGACCAGCCCTTAGTCACGCTGCTGTAGACTACCGGAGACTTCCTATGACACACAGAGCTCCGCTCTCCTCCTCTTCCTCTCCATCCATGCATGTTATTAACATCGCATCCAGTGCATTTGCTTTCTCGTGTTGCAGGTTGCCATGGATACCAGGATTGTGGCGCCACCTGCTGTGCATCGCTCTCTCTTTCACCATCAGTGATCCAGGCAGATGGTCGACCACCCAGAGCTTAGGTTCTGCACAAGGTGTTTCCCCGTTTTCTTTCCCTTTTTCCGTTTCCCTTTCCACCGCCGTCCCAGTGCATGCTGGGGGAATGTTGGGTCTCTGTAAATTAAGACCTGCTTCATAGGAAAAACATTATGAGGTAACTTCCTGGCGCTACACTAATAACATATTTCGATGCTGTTTCTCAAGATGTTTTTACTAAGAAAGAGGAAGTTTCATCATCGGGCACAAAAAGCCTCACACATCACCTCCTGTTTCCGAGAGCACACAGACGAGGGTTCGCCTTCTATTTTCCTTTTGTTATTTACATGAATGGATTATTACTTATAGATATGCATATTTAGTTTAATACCCGTTAAAGAATCGGGACATCACCAGGAATCAACAGGAATTTACAGAGTTCAATTAAATGACTGTGAACCAATCGTTAGATATTAATGAATCAGATCGGAAACGTAAGCCCTCGATGAATTGATCTTTGTTTCTGCTCAGAATAAAATATGGTTGTTTTTTTTACAATTATTACACAATTATTTAAACTTCTGAGGTAATTATATAGTTGTCCTATGCAGGATAGACCCATACCGTGGCCATTATGGTCAAAACCTGGCTCTTTGTATCAGGTTACACATAATTATTAGTGTAACACAACAAAGCGAATGGAAACATGATAGAAACATTTCTGTATACTAAACATTACTCCCTTATACTCTTTTGTAGAGGGACTATGATTCTCTGCACACAAATGCAGACCTCTCAAGCTAGCCCAAACAAATTTGGTAAATGAAGCATATTCAAGTATATTGTTGAATAAGTAATATTGAATACATATTGAAGGATTAATGAGCAAACCTATGTTTCTTCTGGCCACATAATGGCAGTAGAGCTCTATGGAACAGTATGATTGAAATTGTTCACCTTTTTTCAGTTTGGTCCGGACTGTTTATCCAGAGAAGGAGAGAAAACCTCCTTTCAAGGCCAGAACTCGTGTTCATGAGTTGATCTACTCACCTTCAGTCCAAAAAAAGAGAGAAAATGTTCAACTATTTCTTGAACGAATGACCTCCTAGATGTTGCCTCACCAGTAAACCATCAGTTTATTGTAATCACCTGTATGTTTCAGCAATCCACCTACTTAAACGTGAAAATGAACAAAATAATAACAGATTTATTTACAGTATGTGTAAATTGCCATCGTGCCACTGCATCCCCCGCTGACCCAACATGCTATAACTGTTCCATGGTTCTACGCCGATAGTTGATCAATGAGCACTGTGGCGACAGGAACAGTTCTGGGGAGTTCAGCTGACTGCTCCTTCGTGATTGATAATTGTTCAATGCAGTGAAAAGTTCATGAATCACGATGAAATGCCGATTTGTTGATCTGTTTTCTTTCCATTCCTTATTCTCATTTCTCACCACTGAAAGGTCTTTAGGTTCGGCACACCTTCATATAGTAACTCACTAAAACAACGAGGACAGAAGATGAATAAAAGCTCATAGATAAGTACTTAGTGGAAGATCTCAAACATCTTTACGCTGAGTGAACAGTTTTCCCTTATTGTTTGCCGATCTCTGCAGCTCCACCAGACGCTGATCCAAAGAGTCACGGTGAGGTCAAGGCTCTTTCTTTGTAATTTTCTGACACAACTGCTGCTTGTGAAACACCAGTTTCTTTTTAATTGGAGCTGTCACCTGAATGCACACAGATGTGATGAACTCCAACTCAACTTGTTGCTTGGTGACATCATTTGACATGTCACTTTTCCTCTCAGTAAATCAACCACAAAGAGGAAGCAGCACCATCAGACACAGATCTGTGGCAGAAGAGCCTCACACAACGTCCGTCCGCTAATCCGACATGACATTTCCACTGGAATTAATCCTTGTTTACGTGCTTCTGTTTCAAGGTAACGCTCTGTTTTTCCATTATCATTCATAAATATAAGTATAAGTCATATTTTACAGAAATATATAAAAGAGAGACTAGTGTGAAAAGTGTTTCCAGGAACAAAAAACGATTTAAGAGTCACTTTCATGAGCTTGAAATCAGGAGTCTGTTATCTTTAGATAGATTGTGAAATGTATATAAACTTCAACATGAATGCAGATGTCAAGGACAGAAACGGTTTGGTGATCAAAAAGTCTCTCCGCTCTCCACAAATATGATAGAAAATCCAAGAATTTACATTATGAATGAAAGCAGTTAGTGCATAACACAGTAATACAAGGGCACACAAGAGGATAACATGAGATGTGCAGATTGGATTTGATCTGACATTACCTGGGTCTTCATATAGACAATACACTGGAGTGTAGAGGGATGATCAACGCCCTCTACAAAAAAGGCCAGAGAAGACTGTATCTACTGAACACTTACATCACTGAGCAGCTCCTTCAGTGATTGGTTGAGACACCCTCGGTGTCCAGAGAGGAACCGGAGGTCTTTCCTTCCTGCAGCAGTCACACTCTACAACACTGTTCTGTTATTTGCACCATCCTCTTTGCTGCTGTAACCCTAGGTAGATAGGTAGATAGATAGGTAGATTGGTAGGTAGGTAGGTAGGTAGGTAGGTAGGTAGGTAGGTAGGTAGGTAGGTAGATAGGTAGATAAGTAGATAGATAGGTAGATTGGTAGATAGATAGGTAGATTGGTAGGTAGGTAGGTTGGTAGATAGATAGGTAGATTGGTAGGTAGGTAGGTAGGTAGGTAGATTGGTAGGTAGATAGGTAGATAGGTAGATAGATAGGTAGGTTGGTAGATAGATAGGTAGATTGGTAGGTAGATAGGTAGATAGGTAGATAGATAGGTAGATAGGTAGATAGATAGGTAGGTAGGTAGATAGATAGGTAGATTGGTAGGTAGATAGGTAGATAGGTAGATAGATAGGTAGATAGGTAGATTGGTAGGTAGGTAGGTAGATAGGTAGGTAGATGGGTAGGTAGGTAGATGGGTAGGTAGATAGGTAGGTAGGTAGGTAGATGGGTAGGTAGATAGGTAGGTAGATAGGTAGGTAGGTAGGTAGGTAGGTAGATGGGTAGGTAGATAGGTAGGTAGACAAATAGATTTCCCCACTGTGGGACTAATAAAGGATTATCTTATTCTGATAGACTTTAAGGTGCTTTTGTGTTACAGATTTAATGATGGAGATGTGCTGTATTGATCTCAAAGATCAAAGACAGTTCATTAGTGAATTGTCACTAATGAACATGAATGATGATTTCTAGATGATTTCATATTTCCTGAGTTTTTCTTCATAAATGTGTTTTTTTGGTTCTAGATGGCATCAGTGGAAGAGACGTCCTTGTCTACCACAGACGTGGACAAGAAGCCATTCTGCTTTGTGGAGATCCATTCCCCCCTGACATAACATGCCCCAGTATTACATGGCTTTACACCATAAGACCACATGACTTTTTCCCTGTAGTTGAGAATGGACATGTGCTGAGTAACTCACCCCAAGCTGCCAGGCTGAGTGTGGACGTGGAGTGCTCTTTGGTCATTCAGAACGTCACTGCTGAGGATGTCGGTGTGTACACCTGTCGGTGGAGGGGGAGTGATCAGAATGAACGTTCAATTTTGAATGTTCTGACAAGTGAGTCTCATTTCCATGAAAAGTCACCGAGATTATGTTGCATTGTGGCGAGTTCACCTTACGGCTAGGCGATATGGCCTATACATCACATCGTATTTTTACGTTGTATCGCGATACACTATATATATCCAGATATTATTTTAAATCTCCTCTAAATGACTTAAATGCTTAATTAATGCATAATTTAACCCTTTGCTGCATAGGATCACACCAGTATGACGAGTCCTGATAATTAGAATCACTACACTACAGAAGTGTCATGCAAAAGTCCATTCCATTGATACAGCTCCGTTCTATGGATCTAACACATTACTCTATGATTCCTGACCGGTTTTACAGTCACCAACACCTCCATGTGAGCGTGTCCGACCGACTTGCCTCCATTACAGTCTGCATGCAAGCAAGCAACACAACATACTTGTAACTTTGTGCAGTGTGTGAACGCACACTTCATCGTAGCAGACATTTAATTGTTAGCTCGCTACCCAGAATCCCACATACCACGCATCCTCAAAACACCGGCATCGTGACCAGTGAGGTGGGAAGTTAGTCAAAGTCGGAAGGCATCTGGAAAAAAAGGTTCCATAATCTTCTTTGTTTTCTCCCAGTCTCTCCAGCTCCACCAGACGATGGTCCAAAGAGCGACGGTGAGGTCACGTTAAAGTGCTCTCTGCGGATATACAGGAACGCCGTTCCTTGTCGACAGAGCAGCATCCGCTGGCTGGATGAGACAGGAAGTGTGCTGCGTGGTGAAGGTGTCGGGGACAGTTTCCTCCAAGAGACCGACTGTGTCTCTGTTCTGAAGGTGAAGCATCAGAGCGGCCACAGCAACAGATACACCTGCCAGTTTGTTGATGAGAACCAGGTAAAGACAGAGGCTGACTACACACCTGACTTCACAGGTCGGGAGACAGAAACATCTGATCCAGGTACGATCGTATGTGTTGCAGCGGTTTTTCCTGCAGCTGATTAAATGTAATACTTGTGTATTCAGTGACGTGTGTTCAACAACTCCACAGGTTGGTCTCCACTGAGCGCCGTCATGTTGGCTCTGCGTATCGCAGCACTGATCCTCGTAACCGTGACGACCTTTGTTGTCATCAGACACAAATGTGAGGAAATTTCAGATCAAAATTTGTTCAAACTGGTTAATTTAAATCTTACGTTTAGAATTTGAATGCCACCTTTCTTCTTCTTCTTCTTCTTCTTCTTCTTCTTCTTCTTCTTCTTCTTCTTCTTCTTCTTCTTCTTCTTCTAGGGAACAAAAAAAGACTTGACAATAACATTGAGGTGAGAAAATAATAATAATATGTAACATTTTCATTTGAGTCCATTGTTACTTGTGACCACAGAGCCTCTAGCCTCTCTGGTTCAATCTGTCCATACAATCTTTCAGAACCTCAGGTGTTGTGTTGTATTTCACAGATATTCAATGTCAGCAGCAGCGTCCTGTATGAAAATGGCGGCAGCGTCCTGTATGAAAATGGCGGCAGCATCCTTTATGAAAATGGCGGCAGCGTCCTGTATGAAAACGGCGGCAGCGTCCTGTATGAAAATGGCAGAGAGCTTCATGCTACTGCTACACGGCACTGATCTCCAACTTCAGCTTTACATTGAGGATACATTGCCCGCTGTTTTTACCTCTCAAGTGATGTAAAGTTATATTATATATTATAGTAAATAATTTTCTGTGCCGACAATGAGCAGATGTTGTGTTGCTTCAGATTGTTCTCATCAGTCATATTGACAGATGTGCAGAGAAATATCACAGACTTTGCGGGTTTGCAGATGTTTTTTAGCCTTATTGAACCATCTTTTTTTGTTTGTTATGTTATGGAATATTTACTGCAGACTTCAGCCTCTTGAACCTTCTCAGCAGCAAACAAAAGACATAGTTAGCTGGTGATCATAGTGGAGCATTTAGCAGCTAAAGACGCAGATATTTCCCCCAGAAGGGGGTGGAGACCCAAAACAGAGCAAAAAGGACAGTGAATCTTAGGGTGCACTCACACCAGGGCCATTCATGATGTGTTGTTTTCAAGGAGCGCCGTCTCAAGTCATCACAAGAGAGAACAACACAGAGAACATGACAGAAACTTAACTGACCCGTCATGTCTGCACATATTTCTAGTAAACACTCGGCCTGAATCAGAACATGTGAGCGTGAGTGGGTGTGTGCATGAACCGTACCGGACTCATATCCACCTCTTCCAAGCATGCCGGGCCGAGGAAGCGGACCGTTCTTCAGTACAGAATGGAGCGCTCAGACTGACCAAACAATCCTGACTTTAGGCTCAATCGTACCGTGGTCCGGTTGGTGTAGTGTGAGTGCACCCTTACATTCATCAGGGGAATGCAACGTGTGGAAATACAGAAGGCAACCATTTAATTTGCTTTGTAAGTTGTAAACATGTCAGAGGTGTTATTCTGCTCAAAGCCCGCAAATAAATGTATTAATTGAGCCTCAATTGATTTTGAATGATTGTCTTACTGTTCATTTTCTTCACTATAAATATCTGATATAAGTCCAATTAACTGCTTGTAGTTATGTTCAGCCTGGGTGTGTCTGACTATTACTGTGCATTTGATGGTATACAGAAGCTCTATGTCCCCAGTGATTGGCCAATTCCTTCAAAGGACATTGGGCCTCAAGTTTTTTTCTTAAATTTGTTCTTAACAAAGGTCCTAAGAAAAGTCTAAGTCATAATTACGACGCGTTTCTGATTAGCATATGTAAACGCCCCGCAATGCCCAAGAAAAACTTCAATAGTCAGACTGTTGTCCGATCCTATGTGTGGGTCAGGACTGTTGTCCGGTCCCAGGAGTGGGTCAGGACTGTCGTCCAGTCCCAGGAGTGGGCCAGGACGGTTGTCCGGTCCCATGAGTGGGTCAGGACTGTTGTCCAGTCCCAGGAGTGGGTCAAGACGGTTGTCCGATCTCAGGAGTGGGTCAGGACGGTTGTCCGGTCCCAGGAGTGGGTCAGGACTGTTGTCCGATCCTATGTGTGGATCAGGACTGTTGTCCAGTCCCAGGAGTGGGTCAGGACTGAGTGTGTTAGTGCTTTTGAATGTGCGTAGACTTTGTTAACTTAACTAAGAATAAATCCCAATTAAGAAATCAGTGGTGAATGTCAGAATCTTGTGAAAACTGCGTAAGTAGGGTTTGTGAACAAAATTCTTCTTAAGAAGGGTTGGTGAATGAGGCCCAGTGTTATGAAAATGCAGTCAAATCTCTCTGCAATGTCAGTGTCGCCACCCATGTTCTCTCTCTTTTTCTCTAGAACAGTTCTAATGGTCTTTGTCATTTTCTGACTCAACTGCTGCTTGTGATACACAAGTTCCTTTTAATTGGAGCTGTCATGTGTGGCCTGTTTACATGGCAGACAGATGTGATTAACTTCAACTCTACTCATTGATTGGTGACATCGTTTGACATGTCATTTTTCCTCTCAGTAAATCAACCACAAAGAGGAAGCAGCACCATCAGACCTGATCTGTGGCAGAAGAGCCTCACACAACGTCCGTCCGCTAATCCGACATGACATTTCCACTGGAATTAATCCTTGTTTACGTGCTTCTGTTTCAAGGTAACGCTCTGTTTTCCCATTATCATTTAGAAATATATGTCATATTTTACAGATGATCTTGAAATCATTTGAGTCAGTTTTCTTTAGATAGATTCTGAAATGTGTATAAACTTCAACATGAATGTAGATGTCAAGGACAGAAACAGTTTGGTGATCAAAAAGTCTCTTCTCTCTCCACTAATGTGATAGAAAATCCAAGAATTTACATTATGAATTGAAGCAGTTAGTGCATAACACTCAGAGTAATACAAGTGCACACAAGAGGATAACATGAGATGTGCAGATTGGATTTGAGTCTGTTTGTCTATTCTGATAGACTGTATGGTGCTTTTAAGTTACAGATATAACGGTGGAGATGTGCTGTATTGATCTCCATTTCCTGAGTTTTTCTTCATAATTGTGTTTTTTTGGTTCTAGATGGCATCAGTGGAAGAGACGTCCTTGTCTACCACAGACGTGGACAAGAAGCCATTCTGCTTTGTGGAGATGCAATCCCCCCCGACACAACATGCCCCTACATTACATGGCTTTACACCACAAGTTCAAATAAATTGTTCCCTGTAGTTAAGAATGAAAAAGTTCTGAGTAACTCACCCCAAGCTGCCAGGCTGAGTGTGGACGTGGAGTGCTCTTTGGTCATTCAGAGCGTCACTGCTGAGGATGTCGGTGTGTACACCTGTCGGCAGGGGAGCTACGATGAACGTTCATTTTTAAATGTTCTGACAAGTGAGTCTCATTTCCATGAAAAGTCACTGAGATTATGTTGCATTTTGGCGAGTTCACCTTACGGCTAGGCGATGTGGCCTACTGTAGATCTCAAACATCTTTACGCTGAGTTAACAGTTTCCCCTTGTTTTCTCCCAGTCTCTCCAGCTCCACCAGACGCTGGTCCAAAGAGCGACGGTGAGGTCACGTTAAAGTGCTCTCTGCGGATGTACACTGATGCCGTTCCTTGTCGACAGAGCAGCATCCGCTGGCTGGATGAGACAGGAAGTGTGCTGCGTGGTGAAGGTGTCGGGGACAGTTTCCTCCAAGAGACCGACTGTGTCTCTGTTCTGAAGGTGAAGCATCAGAGCGGCCACAGCAACAGATACACCTGCCAGTTTGTTGATGAGACCCAGGTAAAGACAGAGGCTGACTACACAGCTGACTTCACAGGTGGGAAGACAGAAACATCTGATCCAGGTACGATCGTATGTGTCGCAGCGGTTTTTCCTGCAGCTGATTAAATGTAATACTTGTGTATTCAGTGACGTGTGTTCAACAACTCCACAGGTTGGTCTCCACTGAGCGCCGTCATGTTGGCTCTGCGTATCGTAGCACTGATCCTCGTAACCGTGACGACCTTTGTTGTCATCAGACACAAATGTGAGGAAATTTCAGATCAAAATTTGTTCAAACTGGTTAATTTAAATCTTACGTTTAGAATTTGAATGCCACCTTTCTTCTTCTTCTTCTTCTTCTTCTTCTTCTTCTTCTTCTTCTTCTTCTTCTTCTTCTTCTTCTTCTTCTTCTTCTTCTTCTTCTTCTTCTTCTTCTTCTTCTAGGGAACAAAAAAAGACTTGACAATAACATTGAGGTGAGAAAATAATAATAATATGTAACATTTTCATTTGAGTCCATTGTTACTTGTGACCACAGAGCCTCTAGCCTCTCTGGTTCAATCTGTCCATACAATCTTTCAGAACCTCAGGTGTTGTGTTGTATTTCACAGATATTCAATGTCAGCAGCAGCGTCCTGTATGAAAATGACGGCAGCGTCCGGTTTGAAAATGGCGGCAGTGTCCTGTATGAAAATGACGGCAGCATCCGGTTTGAAAATGGCGGCAGTGTCCTGTATGAAAATGACGGCAGCGTCCTGGCTTGAAAATGGCGGCAGTGTCCTGTATGAAAATGACGGCAGCGTCCGGTTTGAAAATGACGGCAGCGTCCGGTATGAAAATGGCGGCGTGCTTCATGCTACTGCTACACGGCACTGATCTCCAACTTCAGCTTTACATTGAGGATACATTGCCCGCTGTTTTTACCTCTCAAGTGATGTAAAGAATTTCTGCCAAATAATTTTCTGTGCCGACAATGAGCAGATGTTGTGTTGCTTCAGATTGTTCTCATCTATGGTTTGACAAAAATAAATTATCATTAAATCTAAGCAAAACAAAGATCATGTTGTTTGGGAGACACAAAATAGATTGTAATGTAGAATTGATAATAGACAATACTAAAATAGAAAGGGTACAGGAAATTAAATTTCTTGGTGTGATTTTGGATAATAAAGTCGGCTGAAAACCTCATATAGGATACATATGAGCAAACAGTCTGGAGACAGAAATAAAACAAAGTCCAAATATAAATCTGTTTAAAAAAAGGTACAAAAAAATATTTTTAAACAAGTACATGGAAGAGGAAGTATGTTAACGGAGGTTGATGAGGGATAAAGCTATGGAATAGGGTTGATTGTTATATTGTAAATAACTTAGTATATGGTATATAGGGTAGATATTTAGTCATGGGGATAGTTTATATGTATGTGTGTATGTATGTACTGTATGTATGTATGTGTATGTGTGTGTGTATTTATGTATGTGTATGTATGTATGTATGTATGTGTGTGTATATGTATGTGTATATTATATATATGTATATATATATATGTGTGTATGTATGTATATATGTGTATGCATATACATGTGTATATATATATATTTATATAGATATTTATGAAGTGTATATATGGTATGTATGTATTTAGGTGTATTAGGTAGTTAGGATATCTGTGTAGTTACAAACTGAAGAGTAGTTAAATAGGGGTGGGAAATTAAAAAAGTATTGTACTTCATCCCACTCCTTTTTCGAACAATGTGCGGTATTTTGTTATGTCTTAGCTCTTTATTTTATTTTACTTTATTAATTTCTCTTTTTCTTTCTTTTGTACGTACAAATAGTTACATACATTTTTTTTTCTATACATGTTCGAAAATAAAATTAATTAATTAATTAATTCATTCATTCATTCATTCATTCATCAGTCATATTGACAGATGTGCAGAGAAATATCACAGACTTTGCGGGTTTGCAGATGTTTTTAGCCTTATTGAACCATCTTTTTTTGTTTGTTATGTTATGGAATATTTACTGCAGACTTCAGCCTCTTGAACCTTCTCAGCAGCAAACAAAAGACACAGTTAGCTGGTGATCATAGTGGAGCATTAAGCAGCTAAAGACACAGATATTTCCCCCAGGAGGGGGTGGAGACCCAAAACAGAGCAAAAAGGACAGTGAATCTTAGGGTGCACTCACACCAGGGCCATTCATGATGTGTTGTTTTCAAGGAGCGCCGTCTCAAGTCATCACAAGAGAGAAAAACACAGAGAACATGACAGAAACTTAACTGACCCGTCATGTCTGCACATATTTCTAGTAAACACTCGGCCTGAATCAGAACATGTGAGCGTGAGCGGGTGTGTGCATGAACCGTACCGGACTCATATCCACCTCTTCCAAGCATGCCGGGCCGAGGAAGCGGACCGTTTTTCAGTACGGAATGGAGCGCTCACACTGACCAAACAATCCTGACTTTAGGCTCAATCGTAACGTGGTCCGGTTGGTGTAGTGTGAGTGCATCCTTACATTCATCAGGGGAATGCAACGTGTGGAAATACAGAAGGCAACCATTTAATTTGCTTTGTAAGTTGTAAACATGTCAGAGGTGTTATTCTGCTCAAAGCCCGCAAATAAATGTATTAATTGAGCCTCAATTGATTTTGAATGATTGTCTTACTGTTCATTTTCTTCACTATAAATGTCTGATATAAGTCCAATTAACTGCTTATAGTTATGTTCAGCCTGGGTGTGTCTAACTATTACTGTGCATTTGATGGTATACAGAGGCTCTATGTCCCCAGTGATTGGCCAATTCCTTCAAAGGACATTGGTACTCAAGTTTTTTCTTAAATTTGTTCTTAACAAAGGTCCTAAGAAAAGTCGAAGTCATAATCATGACGTGTTTCTGATTAGCATATGTAAACGCCCCGCAATGCCCAAGAAAAACCTCAATCGTTCTGAAGTGGAGGAAGCCGACTGCTGAAGGTAGTGAACAGCAAACGAGCCGTGATATTCTGTTGCATCAGTAGTGGAAATAAAATAACAGTAAAACAAGATGTATGGGTGGATTGCACAACCGATGAAGCAAAATAAAAAATAGGTTGATGTCAAATATGAGGTTGTCCTGTCCCATGTGTGGGTCAGGATCATTGTCTGGTCCCAGGAGTGGGTCAGGACGGTTGTCCAGTCCCAGGAGTGGGTCAGGACGGTTGTCCGATCTCAGGAGTGGGCCAGGACGGTTGTCCGGTCCTATGTGTGGGTCAGGACTGTTGTCCAGTCCCAGGAGTGGGTCAGTACTGTTTTCCAGTCCCAGGAGTGGGTCAGGACTGTTGTCCGGTCCCAGGAGTGGGTCAGGACTGTTGTCCGATCCTATGTGTGGGTCAGGACTGTTGTCCAGTCCCAGGAGTGGGTCAGGACTGAGTGTGTTAGTGCTTTTGAATGTGCGTAGACTTTGTTAACTTAACTAAGAATAAATCCCAAATAAGAAATCAGTGGTGAATGTCAGAATCTTTGTGAAAGCTGAGTAAGTAGGGTTTGTGATCAAAATTCTTCTTAAGAAGGGTTGGTGAATGAGGCCCAGTGTTATGAAAATGCAGTCAAATCTCTCTGCAATGTCACCCATGTTCTCTCTCTTTTTCTCTAGAACTGTTCTAATGGTCTTTCTTTGTCATTTTCTGACTCAACTGCTGCTTGTGAAACACAAGTTCCTTTTAATTGGAGCTGTCATGTGTGGCCTGTTTACATGGCAGACAGATGTGATTAACTTCAACTCTACTCATTGATTGGTGACATCATTTGACACGTCACTTTTCCTCTCAGTAAATCAACCACAAAGAGGAAGCAGCACCATCAGACACAGATCTGTGGCAGAAGAGCCTCACACAACGTCCGTCCGCTAATCCGACATGACATTTCCACTGGAATTAATCCTTGTTTACGTGCTTCTGTTTCAAGGTAACGCTCTGTTTTCCCATTATCATTTAGAAATATAAGTATAAGTCATATTTTACAGATGATCTTGAAATCATTTGAGTCAGTTTTCTTTAGATAGATTCTGAAATGTGTATAAACTTCAACATGAATGCAGATGTCAAAGACAGAAACAGTTTGGTGATCAAAAAGTCTCTTCTCTCTCCACTAATATGATAGTAAATCCAAGAATTGACATTGTGAATGGAAGCAGTTGGTGCACAACACTCAGAGTAATACAAGGGCACACAAGAGGATAACATCAGATGTGCAGATTGGATTTGAGTCTGTTTGTCTATTCTGATAGACTGTAAGGTGCTTTTAAGTTACAGATATAACGGTGGAGATGTGCTGTATTGATCTCCATTTCCTGAGTTTTTCTTCATAATTGTGTTTTTTTGGTTCTAGATGGCATCAGTGGAAGAGACTTCCTTGTCTACCACAGACGTGGACAAGAAGCCATTCTGCTTTGTGGAGATGCAATCCCCCCCGACACAACATGCCCCTACATTACATGGCTTTACACCACAAGTTCAAATAAATTGTTCCCTGTAGTTAAGAATGAAAAAGTTCTGAGTAACTCACCCCAAGCTGCCAGGCTGAGTGTGGACAGAGAGTGCTCTTTGGTCATTCAGAGCGTCACTGCTGAGGATGTCGGTGTGTACACCTGTCGGTGTGGGAGCGACGATGAACGTTCATTTTTAAATGTTCTGACAAGTGAGTCTCATTTCCATGAAAAGTCACTGAGATTATGTTGCACTTTGGCGAGTTCACCTTACGGCTGGGCGATGTGGCCTACTGTAGATCTCAAACATCTTTACGCTGAGTTAACAGTTTCCCCTTGTTTTCTCCCAGTCTCTCCAGCTCCACCAGACGCTGGTCCAAAGAGCGACGGTGAGGTCACGTTAAAGTGCTCTCTGCGGATGTACACTGATGCCGTTCCTTGTCGACAGAGCAGCATCCGCTGGCTGGATGAGACACGAAGTGTGCTGCGTCGTGAAGGTGTCGGGGACAGTTTCCTCCAAGAGACCGACTGTGTCTCTGTTCTGAAGGTGAAGCATCAGAGCGGCCACAGCAACAGATACACCTGCCAGTTTGTCGATGAGAACCAGGTAAAGACAGAGGCTGACTACACAGCTGACTTCACAGGTGGGAAGATAGAAACATCTGATCCAGGTACGATCATATGTACGATCTTATTTATGATGAAAAACAATCATGATATAATAAGTTACATATTAACAAGTGAATATGTTATTTTGTATTTTGGCTAACTGGAATCCTCTCACCGCAGAGCCCCCTTCTGATCACACCTACATCTCCATCGGTGCAGTGGTCGGGGCAGTGGTAGTGCTGGTCGCCATCGCCGTTGTCCTCATCAAATACAGGAAGAGAGTGACAGAGGGTCAGTAAAACAGAGCCAGTGCAGTTTAATGTTACACACATAAGATATATATATATATGTTAACCTGTCAAGCCATCAGAGCTAGCACTGTCACTAGCTGCAGACAGAAGGGTCCACAATGTGTGTTTGAAGGATATATCAGGATGCCAAACTGAAAATGAAGGAAAAACCTCCAACAATTTCCCGAGAGTCTGTGGACAGAGCCGGTTAGTTGTCGAACCCTGCGTTTAAGGCAGACGGAAACCTCCGGTTCTGAAAAATAAAGCCAATGTGGAAGTGCCTTCTCTCTACTGGCCATCAGGGGGCGACGACTCTGGTTGCAAGAAAGATAAGCCAATGTCAATGGACTTTTGCCAGCCGTTAAAAACAAGTGTTTTCCATAACATTGGGATAAATGATAATGTGATGTTCATTACGTAAAGAATGATGATATTTTAAAGCTAATCTTTGAAATGTGACTTTTTGTTCCAGATGTTCAGACACCAACCCAACATCCTGTGAGTAAAATGTATTTTGATACGATAAGTTTGACTAATAACAACTGATGCTCTCCCAAAGTCCTTATTTTTAAACTTATTTTTTACTCTTATGCACAATATTTACTGCACATCTGTTGAGCTAGCATCGTAAGTTATGACAATGGTAGTGTTTCCCTTTCCTCACGAAAAATGTTGTTAGTGAACGCAATTTTTTTGTGAACACAATCAAATAATCTTAAATAAGATGAGCATAAATCTCCCTGACAGATATTAAGACAGGTATTCTGTAGTTTTTCATGTGACTACAATGACAGAGAGCTAGACAGCATCTTCAAGTCAAGATTTGCCATGATCAATGTTTATGCATTGTCACATGTGGTTTAGAAACACGTGATGAATACATGCAACCAGTGTGAACTGTGTATTTGTACTTTGTAAACAACTGTGTTGTTTGCAGGATGAGCCAGAGAGCAGTCTGACCTACGTCACTGTCAGCCATGCTCATCACCAGGCTTCTCCCTACAAAAAGGTCAGTGTGTCATGATCCTGGTTATGTTCTGGGATTTCCTCTCTTATTCCTTGTTGTTGGGTTCCTGTTTTATTTTGTAGTCCTTAGTCCCTCCAATCACCTCTCAACCTCAATTATCTTTTCGTTTGTATCTGCTTTTGGGTCCTGAACTCTTTTTCCTCCTGAAAAAACCCTGGCAGAGTATGTTTTGTGATTTGTAAATAGTGGTGATGTATTTTGTGGGGCAGAGCCAAACTGGTGGCAGAAGGTATTCGTTCTCGCTGTAACATTTTGGCTCCAAAATCTCAAAAGTATACGGATCATCTCAACGCCTTCTCCGATTATTTTACTAAGTCTGTGCTCAACCATATGACCCCTTCATTCATTGGATTCTGTTATAGTGTAAGCTAGCAACACTGTTTATATGCTACTTCTGCTAACACGCTAATGTTGATCACCATTATAAAATAGCCTAGTGAGAATTATTTTCCTATTCAGACATCCTACAAGACATTTGTTTTTCTGAAAATGTTGTCAATTTCGGTCGTTTCTCTGCCACCACAATACCGCCGTAAACGTGATGTTTGTGTGTCCATATGCAGTTTTGGCAGTTAAAGGTATCCTTTTGGATGAAAGCAAAGTGACTGTAAATATAGATGGTTTTGTTTATTGGTGTGAATCATGTAAAACCTCCGGTTTGTGTCATGCAGGTCAGAGAGGAGGTGACGTATTCCACAGTCAACACTGTGGTGAAGATGGAGGCGGACGGCTCTCTCAGCAAACCAAAAATACATCAGAGGAAATGAGAATTGGCATGATGTCATATTTATGAATCCCACTTATCACACGTTGTTTCTCATTTGTTTTAGAAGGAAAAAAGTCATTAACCAGACTTGGCAGCAAGGTTGGACCTGAATTTTCCTTTTTTTTAAACACATTTCGTAGGGTGAACTATCCTTGCATTCCTGCTGTGCATTTTGAATGGACAGGCTTGATTGACCAGTTGGTGATTCACCTCTCAGTGATCGGTCACCAAGGGACAAAGTCCCCATTCAATGTTGTTCAATCATTTGTATCAACCTGACCTCAGAAGGGAAGTCACTTGAAGTTGAACGAATCCCATAATGCTGTCTGTGTGATGAAGCATTAACAAAAATAATCCAGAACTGTGTCGCGTCAACAGGTATTTGTGTTCAAGTGGATGTGTAGATCACCAGCCAGAAAATGATTACAGAGTTAACCACAGGCATTCCACTTTGGAACCATGACTTTTACTCACCATTTGAGGACGAGTTCACATAAGCAGCATCTCTGTTGTTCTTGTTCCGTACCATGTTGCTAGTGAGTACTCTGATTTTGTTAGAATATCACTTTACTGCACAGGACTTGAAGTCCAACTCTTAGTCTGAAGTTTTTAATATATATATACATGTCAGTCATTGCTTGTCAGCGTCACTCGTGTCTTTTTTTGTGGTTTTGAGAAAAAGAAGGAAGAGACCCTTTCCTGCTCCTCCCTGTTGTGTCAGGGCTCTTACACCACATTTGGTGTTGTCATCAGTGCAGCTCTAAAACTTTCAGAGACCTTTTTTTTTATAAAATGTTTTATAAAGGCACGGGTTCAAGAGGTATTATATGATTCATTTTGGTCAACTGGTTTTTGTTCGATGATCTCTGTTATTTGGTAGTTTCTTTCTCTTGTGTGTTGGTGTTGTTGGTTTCCTGTTTTATTTTGTAGTCCTTCTGTATTGTGTTGTGCTTTACTTCCTGTTCAGTTTCCCTCCGCATTGCTTTGCGTTTCCCTCCAATAACCTCCCAGCCTGCCCTCGTGTTTCCATCCAATCACCTCCCAGCCTGCCCTCATGTTTCCCTCCAATCACCTCCCAGCTTGCCCTCATGTTTCCCTCCAATCACCTCCCAGCCTGCCCTCATGTTTCCCTCCAATCACCTCCCAGCCTGCCCTCATGTTTCCCTCCAATCACCTCCCAGCCTGCCCTCGTGTTTCCCTACCTGTCTCTCATCTCCCAATCAGCTCTCGTGTATTTAGTCCGCGTGTTTCCTTTGATTAATTGCTTGTTAGTCTGTTACTGTCGGCTAACCATGCTGTCTGTCCTCCCAGTATTCCAGCGGGTGTTTCCCAGTGTTATTTGGATTTTTCGTTCACCAGCTGTAAGTTTTGTTTCCGGTTTGATTGTTCTCGTTTTTTGCTCTTGTGGCATACCTCAGTTTGCACTGTGTTTTTACTAGTTTATCTTATTTTAATAAAAACTTAGTTCCTACATGTATTTTGTTCATATCTTCTTTTTTTAAGTTTTAGGGACTTTTTAGCTCCTATTCTCGGAGTCAGTCGTCTTTAAGCAACACAAGGACAAAATAAGTTTCCTTCCAGAGCCTTCAGCTTTGTGGGTGTTTTGTTTAAGAGGGATGACACAACTAATCGTAAAACATGTCAACGTCCCGCTCCCTGTTGTGTTATTAGTGCTTCCTCACCTGGAGTCTAAATGTCTTGGTGAATGTATCTGCAACGTTTCCAAATGTTCTGAACTTGTTGCACAATACCTTTGTTTTAGTTATGTTGAAGAAACTGGAAGTACTTTAAGATGGTTAATGAGTCAAGTCAAGCTGATACAAGACAGGATTTATATCATATTTAACCCACATTCTTAAAGTTTCTTCTTGCTTTGAAAACACATTTTGCTGATAAAACAGGTTGACTCATATAAACTTATGGTTGTACCAGGAGGATTTGCAGCCTTGAGTTTGAAGCAGTTGGGATGAAGTAAGCACCTTTGGGTTTAATGTGTTCTATTGAAGAACTGAAGGAGTTTTGCTGCACCAAAGGTCATGAGCTCTTGATTTATTGTGTCCATAAAAATATAAAATGTTTACTGTCACAGCTTAATTGACAAGAAAGCCAGTTGTGTTATAGTTTCAAGATGATTGTTCTCCGCCGGCAGACAGTCGTTGGCTCATGAAGGATTTCCATCGCTGGCACATGAGCGTGTCAAAGTCAGCAACCTGGCAAGTGCTGATGAATATATTTGAGAACAAAATTTGGTGGGTTTGTAGAATGAGCGTTTAATTAATTTCTCATGATGTCGGTTTACAACATTCACAATGACACTGTTTACATGATTCAAATAATTTTTAAAGAAAACAGAATATTTACATGAACAATTTTACATAGTAGAGGAATGAGCTGTAACTTGAAGAAACATTTTTAAACATCTACTAATAAGGCTATGAAGTTATCAATCAAAAGTATCGATAAAAGTGTTTTGTTGTGGTATCGATATCAAATTCAAGGTATCTGAATCTGCGTCTGTCTGCGAACGACACCCAGTCCAAACATCGTGCAATCTGACAACAGGGAATATTTAGCTAATTACAACATTTGCATTAAACCACACAGCTCCTCCTGATCACTCACAGGGAACAGCACACAGTGTATGAGGTGTAGGGTTGAGGGTGAAGCCCACACGTGGGGTTAGATCCAGTTGGTCCTCAGAAACTCCAGGAGGAGGAGTGAAGCGAAAGCGCTGCAGGATGGTGACGAAGAAGAGGAAGAGCTCCATCCTGGCCAGGCTCTCTCCGAGACAAGCTCTACGACCTGAGAGAGAGAGAGAGAGCAAACAAAAGGTTAACCTCACCTCATCTGCAGGTGAGTGAGCGTGAAGAAGTGACTGCTACGTTCACCCACCGGCAGAGAAAGGCATGAAGGCATCCCGCTTGACAAACTTTCCATCTCGGTCCAGGAAATGAGCAGGATGGAAGCTGTATGGTTTCTCCCATTCGCTCTCATCGTACAGGACAGAAGTCAGGAGAGGATACACTGTGGTCCCCTGTGGACAGAAAAGTCACTGCAGAGTTTCCTTTTCACAACACAGAGAAACAGTTCATCCAGTACAAAAAGCAACTGCAACGTTCTCAATCGTTGAATTTGCATTGAATTGAAATCGCATGTAGAGTCGATGCAAAGACACAAATTTGCACATGGAGGCCTCGGGTGGCACAAATGATGTAAATAACGTGGCGCAAATGAGGAAAAGTTTGTATTTGCCCGAGTCTTCCAGAGCTCTATGACGGTATCTTACGTTTCATACAAAGACCTAACCAAACTACAAGTAAAAACCAAAGACTGTCAGTACATCAACAAGGTTGCTGTCGTATTCAAGCCGAGACGATGTTATTTTAAGTGTTTACGGAGCAGCTACCGTGTTAGCGTAGCCTAGCTCAGAGCGAGCCCGATGCTGTCATGGAAACATTTCAAGTTATTTGCTTATCTTAGTTTGGTTGTTTCCCGGCCTATCTGGGACTTCCACAACATGTACGAAGCAGTACTAGTGGTTATGTCGGCCTTGATCTATGAAACATTGTCGGCGTCTACACTGAGTTAAGCCCCGCCTCCTCTCCGGCGCATCCATTCCAGGCGATGCCGAGCAAATAAATATAACTGATCCTGCGACCAAACTTTAGTGGGTAACGTTACTTTACATTAAATATATTTATTTATTTCTCAATGCTTTTTGACTGCATAATGAATTCTTGAGCTTGGGTCCTCTACAGCCGGTGGTGTGACCCGATGGGGTCTCACCTTCTTTATGAAGTGACCCTGGAAGGTGATGTCTTGGCTCGTTTTGTGAGGAAGCGCCATGGGGACAATGTTGGCCATCCTCTGTGTCTCATGGATGACGGCGTCGGTGAACGGCAGGTTCTTCCTGTCCTCCACCTGCACCTGACGTCTTCCTATCACCCTGCTCAGCTCCTCCTGGACCTGGTCTAGAAGGTGAAAACGTTCTTGTTTTCATGCCATTTGAGTTGGTTTGTTCTTGTTTGAAGATTTAGGGGCTCTTAGGCTTCTTACCTTGTATTTTTGGATTCTTGGCCATGTACAGAAGTCCCCATCTCAGTGTCGTTGCCGTTGTGTCAGTGCCAGCATTAAAGAGATTAATAACTGTGTGCATGAGGTTGTTATCGTGGAAGTGACTGTTGGTAACCCCTGATTCCTGCAGGTAAAGAGGAATCAGAGCAGTTATTTAAACAAATCTCATCCGAAACTTTAATGTTGCATTACTTTGAATGACCCAACGAGAGTCACTGAAGGATTTTCTGGCTTTTGTTATTCTAGGCAGTAGTAGTGATGGTGCTAGTGGGTTGCGTTCATTGTCATATTTCCAACCTCCAGATTTTGCTTTCGGACCAGGAAGGCATCCACAAAGCCTCTGCACATCTGTGGATTGAGGGTCTCCTTCAATTGACTGAACAGATTTAAGTTCTTCTTCTTGGAGGCGCCACTCAACTCCAGGCTTTCCTGCCGGTTAGCAACCAACTTACCGATCCATGGGAACAGGTTAAACAACTGTTGGGAAAAATACAATTAATTAACACACATTACATTATTTCTTACATTATTTAATTTAGTCCAGTTGTATTATGAATACAATGTATGCTAAAAGTCTATGCTTCATTAACATATGAAATGGCACCTGTATTGACGGCGTGCCCACAAGTTGAATGTTTTTGTTTGTTCGATCAACCAGCAATGTGAACTCTGGATCAGTATATTCAAATCTGCTGCCGTACACTATGGAGCAGATGATATTGGAGACTGCGTAGTTTATCGGTTGGGTCGTATCAAAAGGTTGTCCTGCAACAAAGGAGAGAGGGAAACAATCCAAACCACGAGGACTGAGGAAATGTTTGCTCATCATGCAGCAAGTTGTGATAAGACATTTACCTTTAAATTTCTGAAACACTTCGATGAGGTGATCACATTCCTCAATGATTTTGTCCTCAGCTGCCCTCTTGCCCATCCCAAAGTCTCTCAGGTTCGTCAGGGCAAAGCGCCTCATCTCTTTCCATGAATCACCGTTGGCCCACAAAACACCTGACATGTAGTAGTTCAGTTCAATATGTTAAAAATGGGCAAAGGCTGTGAAAGGTATTTGGCCCGAAGCTAATTGTTTTGCCTCTCTTTACCGTGTCCGTTATTTTGTTCTCTCACAATAGGCATCGGATCCCGTTCTCCAAACTCCTCAGCGTGATTGACGAGTGCCTCCTTCACTGTCTTGTATCCAGCCAGGACCACCACTTTTTGGGGTCCCATATAGAAGGTGTACACTGATCCATATTTCTTGGAAATCTAAGAACAACGGCATAATGTCACAATATTGTCCGATATAAGACACACACACAGGAGAAAGAAAAGAGAGAGCAGCCCGAGAGGCAGAAACAACAAAGAGCCCTACACCTACAGCAGCGCCTTACCTTCAGAAATGTGTCGTAGGGTCTTTTGAGGTCAAGCTGCAGCAGGTTCCCGAGTAGGGGAAGTGGTTTTGGTCCCGGTGGCCCCTTCTTGTCCTCCTGGGAGCTGGAGCTTGAGGAGAAGATGAGGTAGACGAGCAGCAGCACCACCAGAGCCACCAACAGGGAGAAGGAGCTGGAGGACTGGAGAAACGGATCTAATATCCCCATGACTCTACAAGCTTGCTGTTGTACTGGCAAAACACGATTCCTGTCCTGCTGCCTTTGGCTCTGTGAGCGCCAGCAAAGGTGACTGGCCAGCAAAACGGCAGGGCTATCAGTTTTATAAGATTGCGTTATCTCAAGTGGCATAATATATTAATGTGGAGAGTGACTGAGAGTGCAAGTGTGTACAGAGGTTGAATGGACAAGGAAGTTAATGTTTCAACTTCTGACCCAGTCTGTTATTTCTGAGGCCTGTGCACTAGAAACCTTTGAACGACGGCTTTACAAAAAAAAGAAGACCTTTCTGCTTTTGTTGCTCCAGAACATTAACTAGTTATCTTAAGGTCACGTTTGCATTTGAAAGTTATTGTAGCTCAAACCAGACAACGGGCTGGTCAAGCTACCCATCTATCTCAGGAGCAGTCGGTTATCAGTTAGTCATCATTTACCTCTCTTGCACTCCACACGGACTGTTTTCCTGAATTTGAGTTGATATTTTGTTTCAGGGGCTAAATTCTGATTTGTGCATGTACAATATTGACATCGCAGGATGTGCCAAGTTGTCAAATTAAGTCAAACACGTCACGCCATGCCAAATGGTTAGATCAAATCTTCATCTACAAGCTATCTAATTATTCTTATACTGAATGTGCTCATATATTTTGATTAATTATGGCAGGCCGTCATTAATATAATGTCAAATATTCAATACATATTTACGACCCCTCCCTCCTTTTTGCCATGTTCCTATTATCATTCATTTTTTTTACTTACAAAAGGTGAGAACTTCAGATTTCCAGCATAGTTTTACAAAGTGCAGCCCTCATTTTGAATGTGACATTAAATGTGTGGATTACGTTCCGTCATAAATGCTAGTGATGTTAGCTTAAGTTAGCGATATCGGTGGAAAACTTGGCAGTTTAATGTAAAGTCCTTTTTTCTTTTGTAAAAAGTATCAGAATTGACTTTTCCATTGGAATTTATTTTTGTGCTGATAGACCAAACCAGTAAATTGATTTTTAGGAGTTTAGGCTGATGAATTGGTCTTGCTTCAAGCAAGAAGGAGATAGTATGGTTTTTATTAATGCAGCACTCTGGAACAAACAAAAATTAAAGCCGGACTAATAGGCAAATACTGATACTTATCTGCTGCTTTCTGTGGTTGCAGATAGAAGGCCGATCTGGTAACAATGAAATCATGTGGAGCAAAGGTAACGCCTGCATGACTTCATTGATTAATCAACAATAATGTGGTTGACTGTATTATCTGCTCACCCCTGAAGTGCTTCAGCAGGACTATTCACAATTATCCTCTGCAACTATTGACTGTTACATAAGAAGTGAATACAGTAATCTAGCAAAAGGTAATCAAATTAATTTAATACAACACAATATTATATGCTGCTCTATACAGATCTGATAGAAACTACGGAGAGAACTTATGGCCAAGTATCTACACTCAAACAGCCTCAGATGTAATTGTAAACCCTGGTCAATGATATACTTTACTGGATCGTATTCATAGTTCACCTTGAATGATCTAACATTAAATTAGAGGCAAAGATACTCATAGAAAAATCTGTACATGAGAGTTCAACTTTGTTCTCTGTCAATAGTGTGCTAATCTTTAAGTTGTCCTTTCTCACAGGTCACAGGATTTGTTAAAAACGGGACCAAACCAAGACTAAAACACTAGTTATATTTGACTTTCTACCTGTGCTTTGCATGTATTCAGACATTTTGGCGTAAATTCCTCTAAGGTTTGTTCATCTATTGATTTAAATTATTTAAATCTGCCTCACACGGGGCACCGTAACATTTTGGGGGTTTATGGACTATTTATATTTGATATATTTATATATATTAAATTATATTTATATTAATACCTGCACGTGATCAGAATCAGGACACCACCTGCTGGTCAACAGGAAATTACAGAGTTCAATTTAATGACTATCACCCATTATTAATCGTTAGGAACCAATCGTTAGATATTCATGAATTAATCTCACAATCTGAATCGTAAGCCTTCGATGCATTGATCTTTGTTTCTACATGGGTCAGAATGAGGAAGTGACACGTCACGTGAGTAGATTCTTCATTTCCCTATAACACATCAGTTCAGAGACACAACATGGTTGAATCCGGATGGATTAAAAGGTCTTTATTTCTAACCCTGCTGCTTCAGATTACAGGTAATTGTCTTTCAACTTCAATTGTATTCATAGTGTCATATCACAACAAAATATATCTCGGGACACTTTACACATAGCAGAACTAGAACACGCTCATGTTTTTCAGAGTCAATGAATTTTCCCAACATCACCAGGAACAAGGATTTCAGCCTTACGGTGGTGAGAAAAACCACAGACACATTTAAAACCTAGGCAACAACAGGAACTCTGAACCAAAACTGAAAGCTTTATTATTCCTTTCAAACTTAACAAAGGAAGTGCAACCAACTTGAAACAAAGCCACGTTCATATTACGTGTTTTTCATGTCTCTCCTTCACAGCTGGACAGTTCCTCTCCTTCACTGTCAGAGCAGGAGGTGACGTCTCTTTGTCTTGTCAACATGTGGTGGATGATCGGCATAACTGTGAAGGTACTTCGTGGATCTTCAGTGGTTCAGGAAGAAAAGACTCCATAGAACTGGTTAGTTATGGCCAATTTACTGAAGCTGCCAAAGCTAAATCCGACCGACTGAGGATTTCAGAGGAATGTTCTTTGGTTATAAAGAACGCCACACGTGAGGATGTCGGTCTTTACCTCTGTCGACGGTTCCAATCAGAACAACAGCATGGTGAAGACACTCAGGTCAAGCTTGCTCTCGTTGACAGTGAGTATTTACATCATGAGATGTTCCGATCAGACATCATGGTAGTATACTGTAACATGACGATGATGGATGAAGTGGTTTTATCTTGACGTTCTTTGTCAGTGAGTGATCGTGAAGACGGTGAGCAGGTGATGCTGACCTGCTCTGTGTCGACACATGAAGGGTGTGGACACGCCGTGAAGTGGACGTATGCAGGTCAAGATGAGGCTGAGAGGACATCGCTGCCTGGTTGCTCGACTACTGTGACATTTCCTGCCTCCTCCTTTGGGAAGTCAAAGTACCCCGAGTCATTAAAATGCGAAGTGACCGATGGTTACACTTTTGAGGTGCATCAGTTTCCCTTCAGCCCTCAGTCCTCCGGCGAGGGACCAAGTGAACAATATTCCCCCAGCCTCGTCGTCCGAGGTGGAGATGAAGTCACTTTGCCTTGTGAAAATGTGGCTGACGGTCAGGAGAAATGCAAAGGTACATACTGGATCTACACCAGTCCAGGAAGCACGTTTTCAGAACTGCTGGTGGACCGTGGACAGATCAGCAAAGACTACGGACCGGACAGTCTGGGTGTCACACAGAACTGCTTTCTGGTTATAAAGAAGGTCACGGCTGCAGATGTTGGTCGTTACACCTGCAGACAGGACAGATCAGAACAGCAACATGGTCCAGACACTCATGCCTACCTGTCTGTTATCAACAGTGAGTGTTAAGAACAATATACCAAAACATTACAATAACCATGATTACAGCGATGAAGTTCATTTTTTCTGTGTCTTTCTCTCACAATATCTCCGTCTTGGCCAGTGACCGAACATGAGGACACCGATAAGGTGACATTAAACTGCTCTGTGTCGACATACGAGTGGTGTCCAATCATGGTGGAGATGCTGTACCAGGTTGAAGGTGTGGACGTAGCCACGGAGACGTCACACTCCGAGTGCTCGGTTGCTGTGAAGTTTCCGAGCAGAATGAAGTGGAGATGGATGTCAAAGTACCACGAGTTGTTCAGGTGCAAATTCACAGATGTTCGCACTGGAAAAGTGCAGCTGTTTCCCTTCAGGCCTCAGTCGTCAGGCGAGAAACCACGTGAGTTACTTCAGCCTGACCCACCTCACAAGCAATCGTCCAGTGCGGACGGGAAACGCCACACAGTTTGTTCACATTTTGTCATTTTTTCCCCAGGCGAGTGCGTAGGAACATCACCAACAGCTATATTACCAACTACAAGAAGCAATGTCATAGGTAGCGACTCAAAATGTCCTCTCTCTTTCTGTTGAAGTCTGAATGTCCAACCGTCACATGGCCATGGCCGATGGTCGCATTGGGGGGAAATCTGCATCCAATTTTTGTTTTGCTCTTTTCCTTCTCTGCAGGCTTGGCTAGATCCATCATTGTGTCTTTGGGTTTAGCAGCACTCATAATAAGCGTCGTGGTGGTCAACATCTGGACGAGAACTAAAGGTGAGAACAGCCACAGATGACACTTTTATAAACTAGAAGATTTGATGAACCTGGATTTACACTGTGGAAACTAAAGTTGCCTCTTTTTTCTTTTTTGTCTGTTCAGGGAGCAAAACACAGATGGAGGACAATGCTGTGAGTTTTAAATCGTAATAATCAAACACTTGTGTTTAAATACAGTAAACAGTACTGAATGTATTGTTTTGGATTTAAGTTCAACACAAAGAATCTCAAGTGTGCTGTTTTTCGCAGGTGCGTTGTGAAGAAGATGAAGGTACGGTGACCTATGAAAATGTTGGAGAAACTGCTTCCGTCAGACTCCACTGATCAACAACTTCAACAGCAACTCACCAGAAAAAGGAGTCCACTGTTGTGAGATCATTTTGAGTGACAGAATGTTTTTCAAACTGCAGATAAAAAGTCCTTTAAACCATTTATTATGATTCTTCATGTTGGTAGATTTGCTCCTGCATAACCATTATTTGTAAAGAAGTAACTTTCATTTATGGTTCATTTCATTAACATGTTTGCAGAGAGTAAAATATATTTTCTAAATTTTGACAAATAAAAACATTAATAAGCTCTTAACTGTCCTCTCTTTGTTGTAGCTGATAATATAATATAAGAGATCTTTTCAGAAGTGTATTAATTAAAAAACTTGCAGATCAATTGCCTGGAGTTCCACAGGGGTCATCTCTTGGGCATCTCCTATTCAATAACAACATGCATTTTAAACAACAAAATGCTTCACTATACTTATGTATACTGCACTCACATTTTGTTTTAGGTCTTTACACACTGGGGGTGTAAAAATGTAGAGTTCTCAACGGGTCGGGTGGGCCCGACAAACCCGACGGGACCCGTGGGTTCGGGCCGGGTTTGGGTCTAAAATATAAGCAAATTACTTGGTTGGGTCGGACCTCAGGCTTAATTTTTTCCGCTCAGTGAAAAAAAAAATGTATTAATCATCGCTGCTGTTCACCGTAAAGAAAGTCTGGCTGCTGCGTGTAACGTGCATCATGGAGAGGGGCGGGAGCAGACCTGACGGGTTCGGGCAGATAATCCATGTTGATGTGTCGGGTTACATCGGGTCCAGGCTTTAAAAGCCACGGGCCAGGTCGGGTCGGGTTGTAATTTTCGTTCTCTTGCATTGACAATTAGTTGTTCAAATAAAAACACTGTCCAAAGACAATGCATGAATACAGTTTGTTAATATGGACGAATATTTGACTCCAAAACACCACAAAAGAAAGACAATGTGACCACCAGCAACAGGAAGTAAACGGCGTCTTAAAGAAGAACTAGGTCTGAAATGTAGACAGTTAGGTGAAGAGAAGAGGAGAGAGACGGAGAGTTACGATGGTTGAATTCAGACGGATTCAAATGACTTTGTTTGTGATTCTGCTGCTTCAGTTTGCAGGTAACGATGAACAAAACACACACACGACAAAAAGAGGCTAATATTATTTGAGTTACTAACATTGATGTGTTTTGAACGTGTGTGAAGTGGATTATTATCAGGACATTTGCTATTTTTTTATTATCGTCCTCAGTATGAACGTAAAATCCATATTCTTATCAAAGGTCATTTTTTATAAGTATCTCTCATCTTCCACAGCAGTGTCTGATTGGTCACACTGACAGTGATTAGTGAATGAAGAACAATGACAAGGCAAACCCTGCTGATGTGAAGCAGGTGTTCCCTTTGCCATGATCACGATCTGGCCTGTTGTATAACTGTGTGCTGCTGGTTCTGGTTTCCCAGGTCCGGGATGAAGGTGGAGACGTGGATGAAGGTGACGTGGTGACCTACAGCACTGTGAACACTTCCTCCTCTTCTGGTGCCGGAGCGTCCGCTGACCTTAGCGGCCTCTACGCCACCGTCGCCAAACCACGCAAATAGGAGTCCACGGCGTGGTTACAGCCTTTTCACAAGAATTCACCCATACTGTGAGACCGACGCGTATCGGGCCATTTAGCAAAAGAGCATTTTATATTTATTTATATTTATGTAAGCATAATGCTCTCATATTTAAACACTTGCTGCATCAGCTTGATATTTGTAGTGCTATAATTTTGTTTGAGTTCGTACTTTTAGTTTCCTAATGACTTCTTCTGACCATGTAATAAGCATCTCCTCCCCTAAGGGGGTGTAGTTGGTTAACATGGAAGGACCTCATATTTATATTCATGGTTTCTTGGATAAATGAGATAATGTGTATTATTTATGGTACATTTTCTTCTGTAAACTTGCTGTCAGGGACTGAAGATCTGGTGCTCGTTATTGAGTTTTCATTACATCGTTGTTTGTGTTGTTTTGTATGTATTTTTAATATCAAGTTCTGTCTCAATAAAAAAAATACATAAATAAAATGTGTCAGTGTTCCCAGTTTATAAACATATTTATATAAATTGTATTTATTGTTTCATATATATGCAAATCATATTTTATATCACCTATAATTGTTTCATATGCAATAATCTGATGATTTAATTTGCTTGGAGTTATAAAAACATATTGGAGGACTTAAACGGGCTAAACTTTGAATTTCAATTTTAATTTCTGACTGATTCGTGGAACAAAGAAGGAAAGCAGAAGTGTGTACCTTGTTCTTGGTAAAGAAACGTGAGAGGAAGAAAGAACGTCACTTAGAGGAAGTCACATTCATCACAGGAAGGTATTTTATTTCTCTTCGAGACGTTGACGTTGAAAGTGTGAGAACAAGAGAGACGGAGAGTTACGATGGTTGAATCCAGACGGATTCTAGTTCCCTTTGTCCTGCTGCTGATTACAGGTAAGACCACGTTACCATCAAGTCTGCTGTTTGTTTGAAACATAGTGATTTCACACACTAATGTTCTCACCTGTCACATGGAAAACCATCCTCAGTAACTCTGACCATCATGACAAAGTACAAGTACATCGTTGCTGTACTTGAGTAGAATGTTCAGGTATCTGTACTTTACTTGAGTGTTTATTTCTTTTACTTCCTTCATTTCAAACAAACATCTGTACTTTCTACTCCTCACCTTTTAAAACAGGCTCGTTACTTCAGTTAGAATATTGAATAATCATAGAGATACATTTTACTTTCTACTTTGAGTACTTTTCAGAGCCTGTACTTTTACACTTTACTTCTACTTGAGCAGTGAACGTCTGGACGTTTGACTCCTCTGAAGACCTGATGGTTATTTCTGCTTGTTTCTCTCTCGTCCTCTCAGCTTCCGTAACCACGAGACAACAATCCCTCTTCCTCTTCGTGGTCACGGATGTGGATGACATCACTCTGCCCTGTGAAAATGTGATCAGAGACAACAGCCCGAGCTGTGACGGCACGATGTGGCTCTTTAGTGATTCAAGCATCAAACGCGTAGAAGTGCTGGTCAGACGTGGGCAGATTGATGAAGGTGCCAAAGCTAAAAGGGACAGACTGAGTGTCACAGCCAACTGTTCTCTGGTTGTGAAGAAGGTCACAGACGAGGATGCTGGTCTGTATACTTGCAGACGGTCTGAATCAGGACAACTAGAAGACTCTCAGGTTGTTCTGTCTGTGGTTAACAGTGAGTATTTACTTCATCATGTTTTCAAACTGTCTGGTTGGAACAGTGCTGAAGCATCATCATTCTTCTCCCAGTGATGAAGCTCCTTCTACTCTCACAATGCCTCCATCTTCACCAGTGACCGAGCACAGGAGCCCCGACGAGGTGATGCTCAGCTGCTCCGTGGCCACATCAGGAAGGTGCATCCATGCAGTGAGGTGGCTGCTTCAGGGTCAACGCGTGGACGGAGGAAACACGGACACAAGCACGTTCCAGTCTGGCTGCTGGACCAATGTGACCGTCAGCACGTCACGTTTCAGGGACGCGTCCAAGAAAAAGGAGTCTTGGACGTGTGAAGTGACCGACGGTTTCACTAGAGAGGTCCATCTGTTCCCCTTCAGCTCTGCTGAGTCCTCAGGTGAGACAACAGGTAAGAAGACGGTGAACTCTTTGAATTCACTTCATACCGATGGAAGAGATGCTGCGTGTTTGATGGATTCTGAGGATCATGAAGCCGCCCGTCTTTTTCCTTTACTGCTAAAACGTCTCAGCAGCTCTTACCTCAGCCCGGTCTCCTGAACGTTCTCTTGCATTGACAATTAGTTGTTCAAATAAAAACACTGTCCAAAGACAATGCATGAATACAGTTTGTTAATATGGACGAATATTTGACTCCAAAACACCACAAAAGAAAGACACTGTGTTGTAGTTTTGGTGATACGAGACGTTCACTGTCGACTCCAACAACTCAACATTTAGCATCCTGGTGTGAGAGAAGTTTCCATTTTGACCTGAAGCGTCTCTTCATCTCTAAACTCAAACACATCTGGTCTTCTGGGCTGTTTAGACATCACCAATAGATTCAGAGAAGCTGATCTGTCTAAATGAATGGAAAACAAGATTCATGTCACAATAAGGAAGTGACACTTATGACCACCAGCAACAGGAAGTAAACGGCGTCTTAAAGAAGAACTAGGTCTGAAATGTAGACAGTTAGGCGAAGAGAAGAGGAGAGAGACGGAGAGTTACGATGGTTGAATTCAGACGGATTCAAATGACTTTGTTTGTGATTCTGCTGCTTCAGTTTGCAGGTAACGATGAACAAAACACACACACGACAAAAAGAGGCTAATATTATTTGAGTTACTAACATTGATGTGTTTTGAACGTGTGTAAAGTGGATTCTTGTTGGGACATTTGCTATTTTTTTTATTATCGTCCTCACACATAAGTATAAACGTAAAATCCATATTCTTATCAAAGGTCATTTTTTATAAGTATCTCTCATCTTCCACAGCAGTAACTGGACAGTCCTCCTCCGTCACCACCAGAGCTGGAGATGAAGTCACTTTGCCTTGTTACAATGTGATAGACGATCAGGACAGATGTGACGCTACTTCTTGGATATCCAGTCGTTATTCGGGAAATAGGGTAGCAGAGCTGATTACACTCGGGCAGATTAATAAAAATCGGATCTCCAAAGCTACATCTGACAGACTGAGCGTGGCAGCAAACTGTTCTCTGGTTATAAGAAATGTCACAGTAGAGGATGCTGGTCCATACACCTGCAAACAGTACAGATCAGGACAAGAACAAGGGGAAGGTGCTGTTGTAATTCTGTCTGTTGTCACCAGTGAGTATTTACATCAAACTGCCTTTCTTTAACAATATACAGAAACAATACAACTCTTATGATTATGGTGATGAAGTTAATTTAACTCTTGTTGTCTCCATCTTCACCAGTCACTGAAGACACAGTGAATGGTACAGTCTTCTTCTTCTGCTCGGTGTCCACATATGATGTTTGCAGTCACACAGTGGAGTGGCTGTATGGTGGTAACAACACTCATGTGGAGGTTTTTCCAAGTTCCTGTTCAGCCAGGGTGGGATTTTCAACTCAGTCAAAGATCGAGGGTCTGAGGTGTAACGTGACGGACAGAAGGAGTGGGAAAATGCTGCTGTTTAATGTTGGCCCCCCCTCAAAAACAGGTACATTTGGCTTTATATTGAAGTTTTAACATTACATTGTTGTTTTTCATGCAGTCCATACAGACGGTAAACACAAGGTAATTCATCACCATATGTTTGGTATTTCATATTGTTTTCAACAAAAGCAATAGAAAGCACATCAGAGGAGAAAAACAACACATCGTCTGCAAAGAATGACACTCCAACCAAACCAGGTAGACTCAACATCGTACATTTCTTTCTCTCTCTGTCTCCCAGCGAATAGCAGCAGGTATAAACACCCATTATACCTTCTGTAGTTAGCGTAGCGTAGAAGTGCTAACTGTAGTTAATGATGTGCTAACATTAACAAGGTGCTAATGTTAGCTCCACAGGTTTTTTTCTGAGAAACACAACTTTTCAGAAACGTATATCTCCTCTCAAACCTCTCCGGGTAACAAGTAGCACTATTACACAACCTCTAACCAGGACTAGCTCCAAATCCACAAAAACAGACTGAGAATTAAGAAAATCGCCATCAATTGCCTGAGAGTCTGTGGAGCAAAGCCGGTGCATTTAAGGCACGCGGCCACCCAAAATAATTACTTTGGACCCGCCCACTTTTACGTGTCAAAAGTCAGTTCAGCCAGTTAAGTTATTATCAAGAAAGGATCAGCAACACTTGGTCGGTGTCAGTTTCAGTTTGAGCTCTCTACGACCTTCTGTTCCGGAGATGCACCATATTTTATCTCTGATTTTAAACAGAACAGAAACACTGCAACCAACATGTTGTTCATGTTTTTATTCTCCATCCAGGTGTTGGTCATTGGCTGGTGTTGGTCATTGTGTCTGTGGTCTTAGCAGCACTCGTAATAATCGCTGTAGCAGTCATCAGATGGAAGAAAACTAGAGGTGAGAAAGTGTTACAAGGCGTTTTGAAATCAGATGTTTAATGTGGAAGCTAAAGTCGTCTCTCTTTATTTCTTCAGGGAACAAAACAAAGATGGATGAGAGCAATGTGAGTTCTAAACCTTAACAATCGCACGCTTAGTGTTTGTTTGACCCTCCAATACCACTGATCGGTTATGGATTGAATATAAAACTGTAACTAGACTGTATTTTCCAGGGACTCAGCTTAAACCATCATCATCAGGCTGATGCAGAAACCAGTCAGGAGCTGGTGAGGTCACACCCACGACTGTTATTTACTTTTGTTCTCTAAAATGAAGCATGAGAAACACGTTGTTTTTTTCCTGTGCACACAGAAAAAGAGAAGTCAAAGATTGCAACTAGACTAGAACGCCCACATGTTACTGAGCAGCCACCATGTTGTCTTCTCTGTGCAGGCCGATCCTGAGGACGGTGTTTTCTACGCCTCGATCAGCCACACCAACAAGACCGGGACTAAAGTCCAGGTGAGCTGTCTGATTGGTCACACTGACAGTGAATAGTGAATGAAGAACAATGACAAGGCAAACCCTGCTGATGTGAAGCAGGTGATCCCTTTGCCATGATCACGATCAGGTCTGTTGTATAACTGTGTCCTGCTGGTTCTCATTTCCCAGGTCCGGGATGAAGGTGGAGACGTGGATGAAGGTGGAGACGTGGATGAAGGTGACGTGGTGACCTACAGCACTGTGAACACTTCCTCCTCTTCTGGTGCTGGAGCGTCGGATGACCTCAGCGGCCTCTACGCCACCGTCGCCAAACCACGCAAATAGGAGTCCACGGCGTGGTTACAGCCTTTTCACAAGAATTCACCCATACTGTGAGACCGACGCGTATCGGGCCATTTAGCAAAAGAGCATTTTATATTTATTTATATTTATGTAAGCATAATGCTCTCATATTTAAACACTTGCTGCATCAGCTGGATATTTGTAGTGCTATAATTTTGTTTGAGTTCGTACTTTAAGTTTCCTATGACTTCTTCTGACCATGTAATAAGCATCTCCTTCCCTAAGGGGGTGTAGTTGGTTAACATGGAAGGACCTCACATTTATGTTCATGGTTTCTTGGATAAATGAGATAATGTGTATCATTTATGGTACATTTTCTTCTGTAAACTTGCTGTCAGGGACTGAAGATCTGATGCTCGTTATTGAGTTTATTACATTGTTGTTTGTGTTGTTTTGTATGTATTTTTAATATCAAGTTCTGTCTCAATAAAAAAAATACATAAATAAAATGTGTCAGTGTTCCCAGTTTATATACATATTTATATAAATTGTATTTATTGTTTCATATATATGCAAATCATATTTTATATCACCTATAATTGTTTCATATGCAATAATTTGATCATTTCATTTGCTTGGAGTTATAAAAAAATATTGGAGGACTTAAACGGGCTAAACTTTGAATTTCAATTTTAATTTCTGACTGATTCGTGGAACAAAGAAGGAAAGCAGAAGTGTGTACCTTGTTCTTGGTAAAGAAACGTGAGAGGAAGAAAGAACGTCACTTAGAGGAAGTCACATTCATCACAGGAAGGTATTTTATTTCTCTTCGAGACGTTGACGTTGAAAGAGTGAGAACAAGAGAGACGGAGAGTTACGATGGTTGAATCCAGACGGAGTCTAGTTCCCTTTGTCCTGCTGCTGATTACAGGTAAGACCACGTTACCATCAAGTCTGCTGTTTGTTTGACACATAGTGATTTCACACACTTATGTTCTCACCTGTCACATGGAAAACCATCCTCAGTAACTCTGACCATCATGACAAAGTACAAGTACATCGTTGCTGTACTTGAGTAGAATGTTCAGGTATCTGTACTTTACTTGAGTGTTTATTTCTTTTACTTCCTTCATTTCAAACAAACATCTGTACTTTCTACTCCTCACCTTTTAAAACAGGCTCGTTACTTCAGTTAGAATATTGAATAATCATAGAGATACTTTTTACTTTCTACTTTGAGTACTTTTCAGAGCCTGTACTTCTACACTTTACTTCTACTTGAGCAGTGAACGTCTGGACGTTTGACTCCTCTGAAGACCTGATGGTTATTTCTGCTTGTTTCTCTCTCGTCCTCTCAGCTTCCGTAACCATGCAACGACGATTTCTCTTCGTGGTCACGGATGTGGATGACATCACTCTGCCCTGTGAAAATGTCATCAGAGACAACAGTCCGAGCTGTGACGGCACGATGTGGGTCTTTAGTGGTTCAAGCAGCAAACGCACAGAAGTGTTGGTCAAACGTGGGCAGATTGATGAACGTGCCAAAGCTAAAAGGGACAGACTGAGTGTCACAGCCAACTGTTCTCTGGTTGTGAAGAAGGTCACAGACGAGGATGCTGGTCTGTATGCTTGCAGACGGTTTGAATCAGGACAAGAAGAAGACTCTCAGGTTGTTCTGTCCGTGGTTAACAGTGAGTGTTTACTTCATCATGTTTTCAAACTGTCTGGTTGGAACAGTGCTGAAGCATCATCATTCTTCTCCCAGTGATGAAGCTCCTTCTACTCTCACAATGCCTCCATCTTCACCAGTGACCGAGCACAGGAGCCCCGACGAGGTCACGCTCAGCTGCTCCGTGGCAACACCAGGAAGGTGCATCCACGCAGTGAGGTGGCTGCTTCAGGGTCAACGCGTGGACGGAGGAAACACGGACACAAGCACGTTCCAGTCTGGCTGCTGGACCAATGTGACCGTCAGCACGTCACGTTTCAGGGAGGCGTCCAAGAAAAAGGAGTCTTGGACGTGTGAAGTGACCGACGGTTTCACTGGAGAGGTCCATCTGTTCCCCTTCAGCTCTGCTGAGTCCTCAGGTGAGACAACAGGTAAGAAGACGGTGAACTCTTTGAATTCACTTCATACCGATGGAAGAGATGCTGCGTGTTTGATGGATTCTGAGGATCGTAAAGCCGCCCGTCTCCTGGACAATTTTACCAAGAACTTCTGTTGTCATATTTTCTAGTGGTGTGGAATATTTAAGCCATGTACAGTTAGGATAGGGATTTAGATTAATTCCTACACATTTGATTGCCTCTAACAGGTTCAGAATATAGTGCGATACGGCTCCACACTCACCTCCATTGATGCTAGTTCAAGTTCAATTTGATGGATGGATGGATGAATATATTATATATATATATATATATATATATATATATATATATTTGTACGTTTGTATGTTTTTTGCATATATTTTTTGAATAGGTGTACAATATGATCTAAAGGGGTTAAAAAATACATTTTTCGACTTTAAAACTGAACCATAATTGGGGAGAAAATATCTTTCCCTAGAGGATCATTGCCATCTAGTTACTGCAGATGGACAACATGAGGTAATTTTTATTAAAAAAACCCAGCATCAACAAGTTATATGACTAAATATATGACTGAAGTAACCAATTTTGTCAAAAAACAGAAAGCTGCCACCAAATTGTCTTTCTTTTTCCTTCCAGACTGGTGGGTGTACATCGTTGTGGCTGTGGGTTTAGCAGCATTCATGATCATTATTATTATTATTATTATTATTTTCGTGAGATGGGCTAAAGGTGAGACGGAGTTCATCCATATGATTATGTAGATAAACCATCACTGTGGAAACTAAACACGTCTCTCTTTGTGTTTGCAGCAAAGCAAACACGGCTGTCTGACACCATCGTAAGTCTGAAACCAGAAAAGCTTCTACAATACTTATATTTCCCGACAACTCGACAAAAAAAGGAGCCTTATAAGCTTCACAGTGGGAATATTTATTGTTTATTTGAATGCATTTTGTCAAGAGAAGATGGATTTGTCTGTTGGAATGAAGCAGAGCTGGAGATGTTTCGACACCGCTACATGGTGCAACACACACAGATACCGTAACACACACATTGTGTTATATTATGCTTGTTTGTTTCATCATTGTAATGAACTGGAACATG
>NC_139927.1:2808837-2811337 GCF_963514095.1 Eutrigla gurnardus
AAGAGTCTGCAGGCACGCGCGTAACTCAGAGTTTACAGCCAGCCGTTCACACGGTTCATCCCGTAGTAGAGTCCTCCAGCCGAGTCCTGGAGCCGAGTCCTCCAGCCGAGTCCTCCAGCCGAGTCCTGGAGCCGAGACCCCCAGCCGAGTCCTCCAGCCGAGACCTCACTGCAGCGGGTTCGAGTCCCCCGACAGCCCTCGCTGCATGTCATTCCCACCCAGTCACGGCCTCTCTGTGCATAAAAGAAGCACAGCTGTCAGAACTGAAGCCTGCCACCACACACACACACACACACACTCACACACTCACACACACACACACACACACACACACACACACACATTCCTTGGGATGTCCCGCTCTAAAGATATCTTGACCTATCTCTCTCCCCCCTCGTCGTTTTCCATTTTTAATTACACAGAGCGGTTGTGCTTTAGAGGTGTAGCTTCATGTAAGTGGAACTCATCTCTGTTTCTGCTCTCTGGAGACGATGATCGACCTCCGAACTACGACTCGCCACAGAGCAGTCAACGCCCCTTTTTGGTGTAGTATCTGCGGAACACCGGAGGGCGAACGACCAAAATGAACTTTGAAGAAGCAAGAAGTCGGTGAGCATTAACCGTCAAAACGCCACCAGCCAACCTCCTCGATGCCCAGGAGGAATTATTATACTCTTATACTAACGGTAAACTCGTCTTAAATCCATTCTAATGAAACACAGGCTGAACGTCCTGGAAACAACTCACAATATTAAACAGAATGTAGATGTTTACGGTCTCCTGCTTCTAAAGCATGTAGGAACAAATCAGCAAATCTGACCATCTTTTAGTTGAACTGGACATAGATTGGTCTTTTCTTTGCCTTCTCCTTCGTCCTTGTATTGTTTCTGTTTAGCTGCTCTGACTCTCCCCACCCCCACATCTTCTAACGGTTCAGAATTCAAACACCAGGAAGGTCATCACCGATAAAACATCCCTCCTCTCTCTCTCTCTCTCTCTCTACTTTCTATGTCTCTCTGTCTCTGGTTACAGTCCCCCTCTCTTCTGCTGGGGGGGTCAGGTTGCCAGTCTGCCTTCGGGCTCTGTAGCAGGAAGCTGGGAAAAAATGGGAGGCGCAATGGACGTGATGAGGAGGGTGGATGTGGACAGGAAAGGGAGATTAGAGATGGAGGAAGGGGAAGGAGGAAGGGGAGGGGGGGGGGGTGTTACCAGTCTGAAGAGAGCGTTGGGGGGGCACCAGCGAAACCTTCCAGCTCCTCCTGGGGGACCTGAGGTCTTCCTGGGGGATCCTGAGGTCTTCCTGGGGGACCCTGTGGTCTTCCTGGGGGACCTGAGGTCTTCCTGGGGGATCCTGAGGTCTTCCTGGGGGCCCTGAGGTCTTCCTGGGGGACCCTGAGGTCTTCCTGAGGGACCCTGTGGTCTTCCTGGGGGACCTGAGGTCTTCCTGAGGGACACTGAGGTCTTCCTGGGGGCCCTGAGGTCTTCCTGAGGGACACTGAGGTCTTCCTGGGGGACCTGTGGTCTTCCTGGGGGACCTGAGGTCTTCCTGGGGGACCCTGTGGTCTTCCTGAGGGACCCTGAGGTCTTCCTGGGGGACACTGAGGTCTTCCTGGGGGACCTGTGGTCTTCCTGAGGGACCCTGAGGTCTTCCTGAGGGACACTGAGGTCTTCCTGGGGGCCCTGAGGTCTTCCTGGGGGACCTAAGGTCTTCCTGGGGGACCCTGTGGTCTTCCTGAGGGACCCTGAGGTCTTCCTGGGGGACACTGAGGTCTTCCTGAGGGACCTGATGTCTTCCTGAGGGACCTGAGGTCTTCCTGGGGGACCCCGAGGTCTTCCTGAGGGACCTGATGTCTTCCTGAGGGACCCTGAGGTCTTCCTGGGGGACACTGAGGTCTTCCTGAGGGACCCTGAGGTCTTCCTGGGGGACCCTGTGGTCTTCCTGAGGGACCCTGAGGTCTTCCTTGGGGACCTGAGGTCTTCCTGGGGGACACTGAGGTCTTCCTTGGGGACCTGAGGTCTTCCTGGGGGACCCCGAGGTCTTCCTGAGGGACCTGATGTCTTCCTGAGGGACCTGAGGTCTTCCTGGGGGACCCCGAGGTCTTCCTGAGGGACCTGATGTCTTCCTGAGGGACCCTGAGGTCTTCCTGGGGGACACTGAGGTCTTCCTGGGGGACACTGAGGTCTTCCTGAGGGACCTGATGTCTTCCTGAGGGACCTGATGTCTTCCTGAGGGACCCTGAGGTCTTCCTCGGGGACCCTGAGGTCTTCCTGGGGGACCTGAGGTCTTCCTGGGGGACCCTGAGGTCTTCCCAGAGGCGTTCCCCCCAATGATCGCCACCTTAACAAGGTGGAGGCCGAACCCGATCCACAGACCCTTTTAAAGATAGTGAAACGGGGCGCCCCCTGCTGGAGCAACATCTTCACCACGCCAAGCAACACATGAAGGCTAGCCTTAGCATCTTTTAGCAAAGTCATCCTGCAGAATATTATAGAATAATAT
>NC_139927.1:2816337-2836823 GCF_963514095.1 Eutrigla gurnardus
AGGGAGACGTTGTTATTCCTGGAGGTCCGTGCGTGTCATTTCACAGACACATGATGGTTTTCCTTAACTGGAACTAAGGAGCCGTTCACAAACACCAGTACGACCACAGACTGGTGTCCACATACTTCTGGCCATGTTCCAACCCCGTTCCACAGAGCTGCTACTGGAGAACCTGGTAGCCTGGAGGTCTCTCCATGACGACCAGGACAGCACATGACTCTGTAAAAGAGCTCCATGCATAAATAAGATTTGATCCCCTTTCAGTTCTTTTTATTTCTTTATTTTTTAATCTGGATTCGTTGCCTTGAAGCATGAATGGAACTGGACGAGGTTTCTCACCTGGAATGTAGTATTTTAATGAGCCTGTCTGCTGTCAGGATGACTCTCACTTTGTTGATTGATTGATTGACTCCAATCAATAGTGTGGTTGTTAGAAGGAGGGGTGATGTTGTACTTGTCTGCATTTAGACTGACAGCTCTCTTGTAGCGGTTTCTACGGCAACAGAGGGGGGGGGGGTCTACGGACTGGTTGGGGTCCAGTCGTTTGGTGTCTCTGCTCCTTTCAAACAGCCGTTCCTGTTGTTGTTGGTTGTTTACACTCATCGCCATGGCAACACATGTGACCCCCTGAGTCAGGTCTTTTTTTAGCCTTCCACAGTTTAATTCATCCGCTGTGCTCTCGTCAGACACTCGTCATACAGCAGGAAGGACATGTTTGCATTCAAATCCATATAAAGGGTTTTGAATCTAGTTGGTGAAGTCTGAGCTGATGAATCTGGTTGTTTCTTTGTTTTTGTTCATCGATCCCCTCATTGATAAGCTGCCTCTACGTGCCTCCACATAAAGCTCCTCACGTCCAATCACGGCGTTTAGAAAGCCTACCTCAGTGTGTGTGTGTGTGTGTGTGTGTGTGTGTGTGTGTGTGTGTGTGTGTGTGTGTGTGTGTGTGTGTGTGTGTGTGTGTGTGTGTGTGTGTGTGTGTGTGTGTGTGTGTGTGTGTGTGTGTGTGTGTGTGTGTGTGAGTGTGTATGTGATTCCAGATCTGTGTATTCTTCTGCTGCTGCAGTCGGGTCTCCGTTAGTGTTGAAGAGCTGGAGAAGCAACTAAATATAGACCTCATTCTGTTTTCAGTCGTCATGTGTGGACCAGATACCCAAACCCTTCTGTTGGTCTCTCCAGATCCTCCCACTGGATCCAGGTTTTTGCACCTTGAAGGTTACGTTTGAATCATTGATGTATCCCGAAGCTATTTTGACAGATTGGGGTCAGTTAAACATTTGTTTTGGATTGTTGGATTTGAATGTTTGGACCAGATAGCTTGTCACATGTAGTCAGACAGGAGAGTGTTTGCTCCGTGTTGTTTCCTCTGGTATCAGACTGAGTGTAAGTACAGCTGACTGCAGCTGCCTCTGCTGGGACCAATCCAAACAAATCCACTTTGTACTCAGAGGCTGCTTTTATCTGTTTATTGTTTGCGGTTTGTAGACTTGTAGCTCCAGCGGTGCCGTCGTAATAAATCAGAATATAAAAATGCATGTATGATAGATATACCGCTTCCTTGACTCCGTGGACCAGCTACCTGACCAACGGGCTCACGTCTCTCGAGCGCTTCCCCATCAGCTTCAAGACCCAGTTTTCTGGCCACTGCTTCCACCACGTCGTGCTGGGCGTCTACTGCAACGGCCGCTACGGCTCGCTGGGCATGAGCCGCCGCCAGGACCTGATGGACAAACCGCTGACGCACCGCACGCTGGGGGAGCTGGTGGCCGAGTTCGAGAGCTCCTACAAGAGATACCAGCACACTCTGAAGAAGGTAGGAGGAGGGAGGACAGCTGGTGGTTATGTCTCTGGATATTATCATCTGTATATCTGTCTCCAAACATCATGTTGGTTGTTTAGAGGACAATAACATCTCATTTAATGTGATGAACAAGTGACATAATAAGTAGACTGAATACTGACCATTGGATTGATACAAAGATGGAGTTTACCACAGCTGGAAGGGGCTGGAAAAGCACCTTGAAGTGCTTGGAAAGTGCTTGAATGTGACTTTGGAGAAGGGGGAGGAGCCCTGAGAGTCCTTCAGGGTCTGACGTCTGGCTTCCCCCCAGGTGAAGATCGGCCTGTATGTGCCTCACGACCCCCACGTCTTCCAGCCGATCGAGTGGAAACATCTGGTGCTGAACGCTGCCAGACTGGGAGCTCAGGAGATGAGGAAGGAGCTGGAGAAACACGGCCGGGACATGAGGATGAAGGTGTGTACGAACACACACTCTGGGCTGAAGACAGTATGGATTCTGCCATAAAGTAAACATATGATGTTCGTCAGTTGAATTTAAATTCCCATGGTGGTCCCCTTGAAGGGGCGGGACTTTACATCTCGATTCCAAAAGCAACTTTCATGGAAAAGAAATCCCACTATCATGTTTATCTCTAATGTAGATCAGGCCAGATCACATGACACATGGTTTATGGTGAAAAGGTTTCATTGTAAGGTTGGACATCCCATTCAGACCACCAATGTTATCATTTTAAATGAGAGATCTCAGGACATGACGCCCCGGTGAGCCAGCTGACAGTTTAACAGTTAAACGGGGGGGGACAAACAGACCAGCTCTAAGTGGTCAGCTGTCTGCCAACATGCAACACAAACATGTTGTTCCAGAGATGAATACACGACCCAAACATCTCTGGAGAGCAGGAAGCTTTGACCCCTTCAAAGTGTGTGTGAACACACACACGGTTTGTATTCATGGTCACATGTGCTGCCTGGTCGTCCCATCCAAACTGACTTAAAGCTAATTGGTTTCAGGGCTTCTGCTCCGTTTCATTCCTCCTCTCACTGGGACTCAATAACCAGCCCAATGAACAACTACACCACTTCAGCTCCATTCAGGGATTATTTATAGTCAACAACATCTTATCCTTTACAGCGTTGTTAGAAGTAGACGGCAGGAATCTTCATCTCCGGGCTCGTGTGTTCGATCCCGGAAACAACGGAGACGCCTTCATGTTGTGTTTCTACCAGATAGCAGAGAGGGACGTCGTTCCCTTCATGCTGAGTGTGTGTGTGTGTGTGTGTGTGTGTGTGTGTGTGTGTGTGTGTGTGTGTGTGTGTGTGTGAGTGAGTGTGTGTTTCTGTGTGTGTGTGTGTGTGTGTGTGTGTGTGTGTGTGGGATGCCGGTGTCGGATAGTGGTGTATGGACTGCGTTGCATGTCAGCAAGATATGTAGGTCAGTGAGTTTGCAGCTGTCCTAGACACACACACACACACACACACACACACAGCACCTACACACACACACACACACACACACACACACACACACACACCTACACACACACACACACACACACACACACACACACAGTCAGTCTTGGTCAGCTGTGTACTGGTTTATGAGACTTTGGTATAATCTCTGTTGAACTGGAGAATGTGAATCCATTATTTCTAGACTTTAGTGTGTGTGTGTGTGTGTGTGTGTGTGTGTGTGTGTCAGACCTTGACAGTGAGGTCATATCATATATTCAAAGGGATGTTTGAGAGTTAATATGAGGGTTTATGTTCCCGGCGGTGGAATATGGAGCTAGAACAGTCTCATAATTCATAAATGCACAAAAAAGATTTACAAATGTATTTGGGGATTTGTATATACATGTGACTCAAAACACAAATACATTTTCAATGCACACACAAATATGTTTTCACGTGATTGGCTGTAAAGGAGGGAGACATCTGATTGGCTACAGACAACCTCCTCTTAGAAAAAACGCATTTGTGGATCAGAGTCACGTCAGGGGAGTCTCAAAAGTTTCACACACAAATGAAAAGCACTTTGTAAATACAGGTCCAACAGTTCATATATGAATGTAACAAGCCCCAAATGCGTATTTGATGAAGATTGCAAATACTTTAACATTCATGTATTTGTGATTTTTTTTTAGATTTGTGTGTGCATTGGAAATATGTTTATGAATCTTGTTTTTTATATGTGAATATTTTTTACTTACATATGAAATGAAACATATTTGTGTGTGCATTGAAAATGTATTTGTGTTTTGAGTCACATGTATATACAAATCCCCAAATACATTTGTAAATCTTTTTTGTGCATTTATGAATTTCTGTGTGCATTTATGAATTATGAGACTGTTCTAGCTCCATAGTGGAACTCTTCAGTAAAGGCCGTCACACATCGAGTCCCATGTGTTTAAAAAACAAACCAACACAACATGAGGTCGTTATTATTTTTTATTGGCAACGACAAAAGATGGACTCGGTGTGTGAAGGCCTTTAGTCATTGACGGTCCTCACAAGTATAGACTTAAATCCTCACAGTAGAACACCACCACATCATCCAGGACTCCATCCAACCAAAAAATACAAAGACTGAACTTGTGTTAAAGTGTAGAGTGAAACACACACACACACACACACACACACACACACACACACACACTCACACACACACACACACACACACACACACTCTCTACATCCATCAGAACCACATGACGTGAGCAGCTGTGGGATGTGAGCCATTTCCTGGCTTTTTGCTTCGTCCGGGAAAACTCTCCATCAGCGTTCATCCTGCCATTTCCTTCTCCCGCTGAGTTCTTAATGATGGCTTCAAATTGCTGTTACACACACACACACACACAGACACATACACAGACACACACACACACACACACACACACACACACACACACACTGAATGCCTCATTGGTAGCTTTAAATGGCTTTTCTCTGCATGATTGGCAGCAGTTGTTCAGGCTGGAGGGAGGATGAAACGATGAAGTCAACGTCCTCACGTTGTTGTCACTAAAGTGATGTTGTTGTTGTTTTGTCTTAGATCCTTAAATCGTCCAGCGCCCAATCACCAATCAAGGAGCGGAGCCGGGGGAAGTCCTTATCGCCACGGCGACGGCAGAGCAGTCCCCAGCGACGCTTCGCCCAGCGCAGAGACAAATCGTGAGTGTGTGTGTGTGTGTGTGTGTGTGTGTGTGTGTGTGTGTCTGTGTCTGTGTCTGTGTGTGCGTGTGCGTGTGCGTGTGTGTGTGTGTGTGTGTCTGTGTCTGTGTCTGTGTGTGTGTGTCTGTGTCTGTGCGTGTGCGTGTGCGTGTGTGTGTGTGTGTGTCTGTGTGTGTGTGTGTGTGTGTCTGTGTGTGTGTGTGTGTGTGTGTCTGTGTGTGTGTGTGTGTGTGTGTGTGTGTGTGTGTCTGACTGTGTGTGTGTGTGTGTGTGTGTGTGAGAGTGTGTGTGTGTCTGTGAGTGTGTGTCTGTGTGTGTGTGTGTGTGTGTGTGTGTGTGTGTGTGTGTGTGTGTGTGTGTGTGTCTGTGAGTGTGTGTGTGTGTGTGTGTGTGTGTGTGTGAGTGTGTGTGTGTGTGTGTGTGTGTGTGTGTGTGTGTGTGTGTGTGTGTGTTCCAGACCACTTTAGCAGCTCACAAGATGTTTAGACAGAGAAAGACAAACCATGACTTATGACGCTGGCATTCATCAACCCTGGCGAGTTCCTCCTCTCCCTTTCTCTTCATGGCTCTGCTCTTCAGGTCAAGGAGAGTTTAGACTTTGAGTGGTGTGTGCGCGTGTGTGTGTGTGTGTGTGTGTGTGTGTGCGTGTGTGTTTATATGTGTGTGTGTCTTTGTTGCTGACAGCTCAGCTTTATCACCCAGCAGACGAGTCCTTGTTCTGTTAAGCTGACACTCTGCGTTTTCATCGAGGGGTGTGTGTGTGTGTGTGTGTGTGTGTGTGTGTGTGTGTGTGTGTGTGTGTGTGTGTGTGTGTGTGTGTGTGTGTGTGTGTGTATGTGTGTGTGTGAGAGAGAGAGTGTGTGTGTGTGTGTGACAGTGTGTGTGTGTGACAGTGTGTGTGTGTGTGTCACCAACACTCAGCAGCAGACTGCCTCTCTTCTGTCTGATTTAAGGCCACCGATGTGAAACACTAATCCATATATAGTCAGAGACATCATCAAACCAAACTCCAGAGAGTGTTTGTGTTGAAGGACACGACTAAAGATGGTGTTTGAATCATCAGCTACACTTTAATTTGGCATTAATTCCATAACGCCGTATAAGAATAACTAGATGTTTTGTGTCATACTCTTTATTTAATATATTTAATATTAATACAGCTACAAATACTGGCCTTTTTCTTTGTTTCTTTTCATTGAAAGAGTAAATGATGTTTAAGTTACCGTCGTATCTGTTGAAAGTGTGTTCAAACTGTAAGGGTTCACAGCTCTAAAAAACCGGGTGAGTCACCACTCACACACACACACACACACACACATGCAGGAGGCTGAGAGTGTGTGTGTGTGTGTGTGTGTGTGTGTGTGTGTGTGTGTGTGTGTGTGTGTGTGTGTGTGTGTGTGTGTGTGTGTGTGTGTGTGTGTGTGTGTGTGTGTGTGTGTGCTGTCAGCTGTGGAAGGATGTAACACAATCTGACTTGGACGACAGCTGCAGCCTAACCGTATTAGAGAGGCTCCACACACACACACACACACACACACACACACACACACACACACGCTGCACCAGTATTACTGACATTCCTGGCGTTGCCATTCGACCTAGCATTGCCGTGACCTTGTTGTGAAGCTCTGGCAGGATGAACCCTCCAGTTATACACATACAGTATTATATTTCATATACTCGTTCATATTAAACCATTTGAACTTCCCCAAAGCAGAGGTGGCCAACGGGTATAAAATAAAGCAAAGAGACAGGAATGATGAGAGGAAAGGAGGTCAGGAAGGAAAGGCTGAAAGTAGAGAGGCTAGAAGGGATCCAGGTATCGGGTTCAGTCAGTAACACTCCTCCTTCATGAGAGAGAAGGCTTGAAAGTAACCGTCGAAGCAGAAACGTCTAACTGTTACTCAGCATTTCTTCACAAGTCGCTTTGCAAACGTTCTAGAAGCAAACCATGGCTTTTCATTGGACGTAAAGCCTCGTTCCGTCCGCTCCTCCTTTACATCTGTGATTAGTTATAAATCCCTCCTCCTCCATCTGCTTCTCATTCTCTAGTCCATGCTAGTAAATGCTGCAGATTCATGTTAAACTTACAGAACAAGACATTCCAAAACGTTTGTCTGTTTGTTTAAGGAGCTGACATGATAAGTTCATTGATTAGTCGATCATCTAATAATCGTTTAATGCAAACATGCCTCAAAATCTTTGTCTTATGTGATCTTAATACACAGTCCTGATATTCCATCAACCAAATGATATGAAGTACTGATGCATACCATCGTGTTCCCTACAGTAGACGGCAGGAAAGGATGTGTTTATTTGACCTTTTAACAAGTCTGTCTGTCTGTCTGTCTGCCTGCCTGCCTGTCTGTCTGCCTGTCTGTCTGTCTGCCTGTCTGTCTGCCTGTCTTCCAGGCCAGCCTCGGTGGAGAGGAAACCTCCGGAGCTCAGCACTCTCAACGATGGCTACCAGATCCGCATCTGATCCCCCGCTTCACCTCCCAGTCGTCCACCACATCCTGTCCAGCCGGATCCCGAAGACCCACCAGATCCCGAAGACCCGCCAGATCCCGAAGACCCGCCTCCAACGCTTCCAGGGGGAGGAGTCACCGCAGCGACAGCACAGACCAGGTGGACCACGAGCACACTACGATACCTTCACAAGGTCTTTCCTGGGCCGAAACACGGCGGACAGCGTTGACCCCTGACCTCGGCCCCCCATCTTCACACTCCTGGGTGCTCCTCCTCTCTCACGCCGTCATCAACGCATTTCTCTGGGTTTCCAACATTTCAACCATCCGGCAGTGAGACAGTGCAGTCCTGACGACAGGCTGGTGCAGAGAGACGGGTCCCCCTAACAGAGCACAATGACACCGACGGTGTCGTTCATGTCTTTGGTCAGGGATGTTTTCTCTCTTCTTCCCACCTTTCAGTAACAAGACTCACCAGGACGCTGTGACTTTTTCTACAAACCGCCCGACGGCAGCTAAGACGACTTCCTCGAGCAGATTCTGAGGATCCGAGTGGACCAGCATCGTCGGATCAAGTTCACAGGAAATCAGAGAGAGGAGAAACCAGGAGGTGGAGGGGAAACTCACTGCAGGAGATCAGTGAAGGAGCATGAGAGCACTGCGGCAAACCTCCTCCCTCCCCCCTCCCTCTCTGTTGACACATAACTGAAGACATAACTCCAGCTCTGTTTCCATCCTACTTTTGAAACGTCAGAGAGAAACTCCTCAAACCGAACAGCAGAGTTCACACCTGCTGGTGTTTGTTATGGAGGTGAAAGAGCCGGTTTACTGAGATGTTCGTTGGTCGCTCACGTCCTTTTTCTTTCTTTCTTTTTATTTATTGTGAAGCTGCGAAGGAAACTCACGTTGTTTGAAACGGACCTGGAAAGACTGAAGGAGCCACGGCGCCATTAAAGGGCTGAGAACGTAAAACAAAAAAATGTGTTTATAAAATTCAGTTTTTATTTTTGGTTGTTTTTTAAAATCTTGGTTTCTGGTTTGAAACTCAAAGCCGACGTCTCGCGACGCCTTTTTCCCACCAGAGCTCGGCAAAAGGTTCGGTGTGTTTTTATACATGATTTTAATCCATAGGCATCAAAAAAAAAAAACATAAAAAAATAATACCAGATTTGAAAACCAAACACTCCAATGAGTGAATCGTAGTGCATTTAGAGAATCGGACCGTACTTCCACTCTCCTGCAGCCGGCTTCATTGTATGGGTCAAAAAAACAAGCGGTTCAAACCGGTGAAGAAGGAAAAAAGCAAATATTAGGAAGGAACAGTTACGCTAGTACAGGAAACAGTTAGCAGAACCCTCGTGTTGACATGGTAACCAGCTGGCCTCCACAGCTGCAGTCTCCAATGATCCGGCTGGTCCGAGGTCAGCGGTTTGTTGTTTTCTGAGTGAAGGCTCATCAGCAAAGATCTGGTTGAAGACGGAGGGATGAACGTCAGACAGCACAACCAGGTCTCCAGGAGGGATGTCGGCTCACAACACCACAACATACTGTTCAGTCCCATTCATTTGCAGCCATGTTTCATGGAAGCAGCAGCGTGTTTTAGTTTTTTTTCTCCGTTCTCATCTCGAATGTTCATCAGAAGAATCTCACATTCACTCGTGGTAGATTCACCGGCGGTGTACAGATCAGATCTCAGAGCTGCTCCAGGACGTTGGCGTGTTCTTGCTTCCGTACAAAGTGACCTACGTTCAGTCCCGTATACACAACAGTGTCATCACGGCTCGTCACAACACTCTAATGAAGTTTGACCTTGATTGTTTGTCTGTTGAATCACAGCTGAGACACTTGAAATCTCACGTCACATATCTGTATGACCCTCGGTTGGTTTAAGTTAACACACACACACACATATATATATATATATATATATATATATATTATTATTATATATCTACAGAATGTTGTGCTGTTTTGTCCTTCAGGCTGAGAACGATGCAAGTCCGTTTGGATCACAAACAGATGTGTTGATAAGTAGAAGCGTAGCCGCACCGCTGGCCCCAGACCAGCTCCAGTCCCAGACTGAAGTGGTTTGGTGGCTTTGCTGAAGGGCATGTTGAGGGCGGGAGGAGATAATGGGTGTTTTTATTCAGATTTAAATCCATGAGATGATAATAACAAACAGCTTCCACTGCTTCTGTGTGGCGTCGAGTTTAAAACAAATGTTTTCAGTTTCCACCTGAAGGATTAACTTTCCCTGAAAGTGCAGACATTGTCTTTGTTGCCGTGTGCTGACCGAGCTGCAGGATGTGACGAGGAACCACACGGACGGGAATCAGGTGCTTAGACAGGAAACGCCAACAAAGGAATGGAAGTCCGTTTGCAGGGAAACGTTGATGCAATTCTCCCAAAACTTGTCTCTGCAATGATTTCCTGAGAAAGGAAATGATCCAAGCCGTCCTTTAGGCCTGAGGAACCCCCCCCCCCCCGGAGTATCACTAAAGCCTGGTGCAGCTCAGTGGAGCGCCCAACCATCAGCAGGTTGTTTCTGAGTTTCTCTGAATGTTTCGTCTTCGTCTCACAAGAGTGTTTTTCTTGCCAACTGGAACGTTTCCACCTCTCTGTTTCTATGCACATGCTGTGTTAGAGAGCATTAAACAGAAAAATCACGTCTTCCACAGTCCCAGCGATGGAGGAGGAAGGTGTCTGAGTCTCCGTATGTACACAATGTTTTCATCCATCTGCACAGAGGGAATCAGAAACGGCTTTCCTTCTGTGTCGATGCAGCCGCCGTACTGGCTGAACGCGTTGCTGCTGTTTGGCCAGCAGGGGGCGATGGCAGCGACCCTGTTGAGTGTTGATACTTTCCACACGGTTTGATGTCGGCACACAGAAGAAGCACAAAGCTGCTTCTTTGTTTCTCCGGCCCGGTGGCCAAACGGGCGAGGAGCCGACACAACGAACCGGAGTCACTCTGTCAGCACGTCACGCTGACCATGTGCTGTTTGGACCTGAAGTTCACACGTTTCTCTCGACGCACAAAACCGCCACGAAGACTCAAAGATTCAAAGAGGAGCATCAAACTGCAGCTGTTGGGATTTGAGCCAACGACAAAAAGACCCAACGAGCTGAAACTCTGATGCTCGTGTAGCGACTGACTGATCAGTCAGTCTGCAGGAGAGACTTCAGCGCTGACATTTATCTTCTTGAATGTTTTCTTGTTTCTGTTCCATCGGGACCGGTGGGATCGATTGATCGATTGATCGAACACTATCAGCTTAAAAAGTCAAAGAGCAGCTCGTGTGTAGCAGATGTTCTTATCACGGCCTTTTGATTCAAAGTGTCCTCCCTGTTCTGTTCACAAACACATCCAAGTATAACTTGAATAGTTACTATTAAAGAACACGTACGCACTACCTGACAACAAGGATGCTAATCAATTCAATCCCAAAGTCCCCTGTTGGTTGGATGTGATAATGAAATTGTTCATTTTTACTGGACAAAAACAAAATGCTTCATATGTTGGATTTGTGAACAAAAAATCTATATTTTTCCTTGAAAACCAAATTGAGAGCGACATATGAAGCGATGATTTTAGTGCGACTCTTCCGGTGCCTCGGCAGGAATCAGACACGGTTATCTTTATTTGTTTGGAGGCGTCGCCGACGTGCAGCGTCAAACCATCGTCTCCACGACGTCTCCGGCCTCTGTAGTTTCCTGATGGAACAACGTTTCATTCATTCGCTTGTTGCTGCAAACAAACCGACGAGCAAAAAAGTGTGTGTGTGTGTGTGTGTGTGTCACGTGACCACGCTGATGATGACTTTTAAAGAGCGCTGGTTCCCTGTGAGGACCTGATGTGGTTTTTATGACCCTGTGGAGATCACTGGTAGAACATGTGACCCTTATTATTATCATTACTGTTGTTATTATTGTAACTTCCTGTTCCAGAGTCGGTGGTCTGACAGCAGCTGTTTTTATCAACAACTGTAGAGGCATGTGGTCTTTTAATAAATGATCTATGTTTTTACCTGCGTGTCGGATCCCTTTTATATGGATGACTGGAGGAGGCGTACATGAAGTACCTCAAAATTGCTTTGAAGTATACTAGTACTAAGTAATGTACCCTGTGGCTTTCCACCACTGGAAGCAGTTAAAGGACGTGTGCTGGTGAAAACGATGATATAATGTTATTCCTCTGTAGATGACATACACTCATACCACACTACAGCCTGGCTTCTGATAGGATAATCTGTGTGTCTGTGTGTGAGAGAGAGGATTTACAGAAATAATCCTTAATTTTTCATCTATGCAGCATTTTAGTGACTGGAAGAAAAGCAGGCGAGGCTCACCTCCCTCTCTCACACTCTGTGTGTGTGTGTGTGTGTGTGTTGTGAGGCTCAAGCTGTTGACCGAACTGTCAGGATTAGTGTTTGATCAAGCAGTCAAAATTATAATGTACAAAAATGATGTCTTTAAGATCCACTGGAATTCTAATCTGCTGAACCCTTAAGGAATAAAATATGCAACAAACATTTTTACGAAACACTTTTAAAAAAATATTATACTTTTTCATTTGTTTTTTCGACATACTACCACGTCTATATTACTTTTTTATCGTCATAGTTTGCTACATATTTTTCAGCATACAACCATTTAACTATATTACTTTTTCATTACTTTTCTAGTCATAGTTTAGTATGTCGAAAAAAGTCATGAAAAAAGTTGTAATTTAGCATGCCGGAAAAAAGATCATGAAAAAAGTCGTAATTTAGTTTGTCGAAAAAAAACCATGAAAAAAGTAGTAATTTAGTATGTCGGGGGAAAAAAATCATGAAAAAAGTCGTAATTCAGTACGTCAAAAAATCATGGAAAACGTCGTAATTTAGTATGTCGGGGAAAAAAATCATGAAAAAAGTCTTAATTTAGTATGTCGGGGAAAAAAATCATGAAAAAAGTCTTAATTTAGTATGTCGGGGAAAAAAATCATGAAAAAGTCGTAATTTAGTATGTCGAAAAGAAATCATGAAAAAAGTCGTAATTTAGTATGTCGAAAAAAAAATCATGAAAAAGTCGTAATATAGTATGTCGAAAAGAAATCATGAAAAATGTCGTAATTTAGTATGTCGGGGAAAAAAATCATGAAAAAGTCGTAATTTAGTATGTCGAAAAGAAATCATGAAAAAAGTCGTAATTTAGTATGTCGAAAAAAAAATCATGAAAAAGTCGTAATTTAGTATGTTGAAAAGAAATCATGAAAAAAGTCGTAATATAGTATGTCGAAAAGAAATCATGAAAAATGTCGTAATTTAGTATGTCGGGGAAAGAAATCATGAAAAAGTCGTAATTTAGTATCTCGGGGGAAAAATCATGAAAAAAGTCGTAATTTAGTTTGTCGAAAAAAAACCATGAAAAAAGTTGTAATTTAGTATGTCGGGGAAAAAAATCATGAAAAAAATTGTAATTTACTTACCAAAAAAAATCATGAAAAAAGTTGTAATTTAGCATGTCGAAAAAAAATCATGAAAAAAGTCGTAATTTAGTATGTCGAAAAAAATCAAGAAAAAAGTCGTCATTTAGTATGTCGGGGAAAGAAATCATGAAAAAAGTTGTAATTTAGTATGTCGAAAAAAAACCATGAAAAAAGTTGTAATTTAGTATGTCGGGGGAAAAAAATCATGAAAAAAGTCGTAATTCAGTACGTCAAAAAATCATGGAAAACGTTGTAATTTAGTATGTCGGGGAAAAAAATCATGAAAAAAGTCTTAATTTAGTATGTCGGGGAAAAAAATCATGAAAAAGTCGTAATTTAGTATGTCGAAAAGAAATCATGAAAAAAGTCTTAATTTAGTATGTCGAAAAAAAAATCATGAAAAAGTCGTAATTTAGTATGTTGAAAAGAAATCATGAAAAAAGTCGTAATATAGTATGTCGAAAAGAAATCATGAAAAATGTCGTAATTTAGTATGTCGGGGAAAAAAATCATGAAAAAGTCGTAATTTAGTATGTCGAAAAGAAATCATGAAAAAAGTCGTAATTTAGTATGTCGAAAAAAAAATCATGAAAAAGTCGTAATTTAGTATGTTGAAAAGAAATCATGAAAAATGTCGTAATTTAGTATGTCGGGGAAAGAAATCATGAAAAAATCGTAATTTAATATGTCGGGGAAAAAAATCATGAAAAAAGTCATAATTTAGTTTGTCGAAAAAAATCATGAAAAAAGTCGTAATTTAGTTTGTCGAAAAAAAACCATGAAAAAAGTTGTAATTTAGTATGTCGGGGAAAAAAATCATGAAAAAAATTGTAATTTACTTACCGAAAAAAATCATGAAAAAAGTTGTAATTTAGCATGTCGAAAAAAAATCATGAAAAAAGTCGTAATTTAGTATGTCGAAAAAAATCATGAAAAAAGTCGTAATTTAGTATGTCGGGGAAAGAAATCATGAAAAAAGTCGTAATTTAGTATGTCGGGGAAAAAAATAATGAAAAAAGTCGTAATTTAGTATGTCGGGGGAAAAAAATCATGAAGAAATCGTAATTTAGTATGTCGGGGAAAAAAATTATGAAAAAAGTCGTAATTTAGTATGTCGGGGGAAAAAAATCATGAAAAAAGTCGTAATTTAGTATGTCGAAAAAAAATCATGAAAAAGTAATAATTTAGAATGTTGAGATGTGCTGAACAAGCAGGATGGCGGTTTCATTGCACACTGACATCTTTAATGAACAGCTCAACCACTGCATGTCAGCAAAAACCTGATTTTCACAGGGTGCTACGTTACTATTTGCTAACTTTAACTTCTCCTTCGCGGTGTTGTGGTAACCACACACATCCATGGTAATGGTAATGCACCACAGCTGAGCCCCAGCCTCTGAACCATCACCAACAGATCAGGTTTACAGACTCCACGACTACTGTGATTCTTTCATAGAGAAACCCAACGACTGCACCGTGATCCAGGTGAGCTGAGGAGAACCCGGTCTGGTCTCCACGTCCACGTCTGTGACCTTATGTTGATTCTCACAGAAACACGATCCTGCAGCAGGAAACACCGTTCAGTGGTCATCCATATGTTCACCCACATAAACAGTCTTTATTTCACCAGCTGGTTCAAGGGAAGATCTCCCCTCACTGCTCCATCACAGAATCCACTGCTGCCATCTAGTGGTCATAAACGAAACAACGTCTCTGCAGGAAGTCTGATGAGCACAAACGTCTGATTTCCTGCAGAGAAACCACACGAGGAGCAAACACCGTGAAAACAAACTCCGAAGCTCAGTGGCTTTACCTGTCGACACCTGAGGCATTGCCATGACCGTTGAGCAAACACCATCTGCTCAGGAAGACAATCCATCAGGGGAAAAAAGCAATAAGTGAACCTTGGCCAAATTTTTTATTTTTTTCATGAATTCTGGGAAATGTAGTGTTGCCAAGATAAAAATAATTTTAGCATCTTTTTAGTCCTTAGTTTGTCATGATGGGAGTAGACCCTGCTGAAATTAAATATTGCTTTTACAGATCCGGGGTCCGGATGGCTCAGTGGGAGAGTTGACAACTGGCTTCTGTGTCTACCCCCCCCCTCCCGTTTTTTTTTTGTTTTACAAATCCCATTTTCTGCTGAGAGCCCGGTCACAGTTAGGACTAAATAATGGTATTCTCCTTGAACGTGGATGACAGCTACAAATGGAATTGGAATGCGGCCCGTGTTCTCTCTGCTGTAAGAACAGACATGAGGGAGTCTGAAGCCTCTTGAGATCCAGCCGAGCGTCTTGCTGCAGTGCAGAGTGATGCTCAGAATACCAAGAGGTCCTGACTACGACCATCTGTCTCCATCACACACACACACACACACTCACACTCACACACACACTCACACGACTCGAGGACAAACAGCTGCAGAACAACATGTGGGAACAACAACAACACATCTGCTGGCTTCAATGGATGTTCCTCTGATGATGAAGAACGGTCATCGTTCAGTACACACACGTACACACACACACACACACACACACACATTAATGACAAACATTTCAACAAACAGCAGCTGTTTTTATTTACGTCTCTTTTCAAAAAGTGTTACAAAAATACATCCACTCATTATTTGTTGTATCTGAAATTAAAACACAATGTAAACAAACATTCGAAAAGTTTCATCCCAACATTTTGTTTCCTTCCTTGTGACTGTTTCAGTGTGTGTGTGTGTGTGTGTGTCTTAAATTAGATACGATAAAAGGCTAAAAGGAAAACGGCTTGCAGAGGAATGTAATCTGATTACTTTCTTCCTGCAGCTGCTTGTGTGTGTGCAGCTTTAAACGACGAGCCGAACTCACAAACACAGCTGTGTGTCGCTGTTAAACAGTGACGGCCGGTCAGTGATTTGTGGTGATGTTAGTTATGGAGTGGTTTCTCTCGTCAGCAGCACTTTAACTTCAAGTGTTTAAAAAAACACATTTAAAACGTCGTGTTGTTAAAGCAGGAAAAACCCCTGTGACCTTCTCTACAGCAGAAACGAAATAAGACATCAGATTAAAAGTCAGCCGTGAGGTAACCGGGGGGTCCTGGTGGTCTTCGTCATCCTTCGTCGCCTGAAAACCATGAAGCTTTTTCAGAAAACTCTTACATTTCTGAATGAAAGTATTTGTTCTCTCCTGCTTTTATTATAAGTTACTGCATCACTGAATTATTTAAGTGTAATCAGGACCATGGTTTGTGTTATGCTATCATGGTTGTTCGACGGTTGCCTAGCAACAACCCCCCCTCCCCTCCCCTCCTGTCAGCAGCGCTGGAAGCGGAAGCGAGCAAGGAGAGGGAGGTGATCAGACGAGTGATGCTCATTGGGCAGCCTGTTGACTTCTACCAGCTCCGACTCGCCGACCAATGACAGCCTGCCCAGCAGCTGGAGGCCCCGCCCACCAGGAGGCGCCGGAGGAGCGGTGACTTCTGTCAAAGAAAAGAAAAGATACAGAAGAGGATTGTGATATGGTACAACCACAGTACGAGTTGATTGGTGGATGCTGATGATGAGGGGTGACGAGGGGTTGATTCCCGTACCGGGGGTGTAGAGGATGTAGTCCACGGTGGTGGCGGTGCAGGAGTGACAGGTGGTGACCTCAGGTCTGCCGTCGGGCTGCAGGCAGTGCTGGTAGGACGACCGCAGCTTCAGGCCGTGTTCGATCCTCGCTCTGAAACACACACACGTTTTTTCCCTACAGAGGCCTGTTTGGCTGTTTTTCTGAAGAAAGACGTGGTAAAAGGTGGAGGCGTTACCGCTTAGAAGCAGCAGCAGCAGCTTTGGTGGCGAGATCTTCCACCGTCAGATTAGAGATGGCTCCTTCTACTGCAGACGGAGAGAACACGTCAGTCGGGAAGGCTAGGCTAGCTGTCCCCCCCGTTTCCAGTCTTTGTGCTAAGCTAAGCTAACCCCCTGCATTTCATACGTGAAAGGATTCATGAGAGAAAAGCTAACGTGCTTCTCATGTTCTAGCAAAGGATTATTAAGTTGGACTGAAGCAGCCGAGTCTCCTAAAAACCTGGACTGGATCGTGGATCAGGATCGTGTTGATTGCACCTGTCGGGCTCTTGGAGGACTTGGGTTTCTTCTCGTACTGACACCGATTGTTGATTCCCAGACTGTGAGACCAGAGAGGAGACGTGAGACGACGCTGAGCTCCGGGACTCTTCTCCTGACCAGAGACCTACACACACACACACACACACACACACACACACACACACACACACACACACACATGAATACAACCTATATTAAGCAAATATATATATATATATATATATATATAAATCTTCCTGTTTGTGGGTCTCTGTAGGCCTTGGGGGTCCCTCCACCAGGTCTCTAGAGGCCTTGGGGGTCCTTGAAGACCTCTGTTCTAACGTGTGGACTCACCATGCTGCTCTGCAGGCCTTTGTACTTCAGGCAGCCGGTGGTCAGGAAGCTGTACAGCGGACTCTGGGGGGTGGAGTTAAAGTCCCCGCACAGCACCACCGGATTGGCCGACCCGTCCGGGAGGCGGGACAGCCGGCCGATCTCGGCCAACAGGATGGCCAGCTGGGTCAGTTTGATGTCGCCGCGGCGAGGGTTGTAGAGCAGGTGAGTGTTCGCCACGCAGATGAAGGCGGAGGGATCCGACTGGCCGACGGCGTCGCCGGGCTGCAGCAGCACGACCAATCCCACGTTGTCCCGGTCCAGGAGGGCGTCGCCGGGGCGGAAGAACTCCACCGGATTGGAGGAGAGGAGCGACAGGCGGGAGGTTTTAAAGATGACGGCACAGCCGTCGGGTTTCCTTCCTGTTCGCTTCTTGTACACACACTGGTAACCTGGCAACGAACACACACACAAGTTATAATAAAAACATGAAATATATAATAAACACACGCACACACCTACCTAGGGCCTGAAGAGCAGGTCGGATCTGGTCCTCATAGTGGTCCTCCTGCACCTCTTGAAGACACATGATCTAGAAAAATAGATTTCCCATCAGATCTCAGCTCTCGATCATCAACGCCCACGTTTCCGTTCAGACACTCACATCGGCGTCGTAACTCTGGATCTCCGCCAGCAGGGTGGGCAGCCGGCGGGCCCAGGGCAGCACCCCGGGGTGACAGTGCTGGTACAGGTAGGCGTTGTCCTGCAGCAGCTCCTGGGACAGGATGTTGTAGGACATCACCGAGAAGTCAAACGCTGCACCGCACCCTGGTGGCTGGGTGTCGTTACTGCAGGGAGGCGAGGCTTCCCAGCGTCTCTGAAGGGCTGAGGAGGAAGAAGAGAGAAGCCGTGATCTTCATGTTTGTCTTCTAATAGAGCAGCAATATAAATATATGTTCATGTGCTGTCAAACGATCACAAGGCAAAGATGCAAATAAAGACATAAACGCGTTTGTTAAATGATTTCTGATGGAACGCCACGTTTAAATGAAGCGTGAACGGACCTTTCGACGGTTTCCCGTCTTGCTGCAGTTCGACAGGTGGGCAGGGTCCTGGGGGAGGAGCCTGTCTGTGGGCTCCGGCTACCTGCCACGGGTTTGAGGAAGGAGGCCCCGCCCCCTTCGGTCCTTTATTCCCGCCCTGCTTCGCTTTGAACCTTTTGGACCCCCTGTTCTGGGTTTGAGTCCTGGTGCTTGCAGGCTGCGAGTCTTTCTCCCTCCCGTGGTTGGAGGCTTCCTGTCGCCCGGCGCCGTCTGTTTGCTGTCCGGCTCTTTTCGCCGCTTTAGTCCTTTCCACATCTCCACCTCTGTTCCCGGCTCCATCCCTCCCTCGGCCTCTACCTCTGGCTTTGGACCGGTGTTTGGGTCGCGGCCGGCTGTCAGCTCCATCCTTGGCCTTGGACCCGGACGCCCCCCCTCCTCTTTGCTCCAGATCCTCAGCGCTCCTCCTCCGTTTGTAAGGAGGCTCTCTGTCGGGCTGCTCCATCATGAGGCCGGCGGAGGTGGAGAACGGAAGCCGACCGCAGACAAAGTTACCTGGGGCGATGCCCCGGGGGTGTGACCCCCTACCGAGGAAGACCTGGTGGGCTGCCGGGTGGGGGAGTCGAGGAGGGCGGGAGGGAAATCCCCGCGTCGGCCACCATGGAGGAGGAGCGGGGGTTGAATGGGGGAGGTGGGAATAGGAGGCGCTGCTGCTCCTGAAGGCCGGCCTGCAGAGAGCAGGACGGACGCGTGGGAGGAAGGAGGAACCGACGGAGGTCAGCTGACGGAGGAACATGGGGCGGCTGCAGGGAGGAGACGGAGATATTACCAGGGTTCAAGCACTTCAAGGTGCTTTTCCATGCTTTTCCAGCCCCTTCCAGCTGTGGTAAACTCCATATTTGTATCAATCCAATGGTCAGTATTCAGTCTACTTATTCTGTCACTTGTTCATCACATTAAATGAGATGTTATTGTCCTCTAAACAACCAACATGATGTTTGGAGACAGCTTTTTACAGAAGGACCACAAATGAAAGGAAAACTAATTCCACTAACAGATCCACAGAAATATAATCACCAACTATTTTCATCATCTGTTCATCATCAAAAGGCATTTTTCATAAAGAAATGTCAGAAAATGCTGTTTTCAGTCCCTCAAATATGGAGATCTTCTTTCCTCTGTTCTATCATAGATGTCATCACATACAACACACATTTCAAGACCTTTAGTCTAAATCCAAGCACTTTAAAACCTTAACCTGAACGAGTCAATATTTATATTTTTATTTTTAGATTTCTTTTTTGGCCTTTAATCCGATGTAATGTTCACCAAGTTATGTTTTGTAATCCAACAGAAAATAAATAAGCAACTGATTTTTTAAATTAATTGATGTAATATTAACTGTGAACCATAAATCTAGACTTAAATTAATGAAAAAAGTTCAGCAGAATGAGTAATAATGTAAATAATCAGAGGGTTGAATGAAGGCAAAGTAAACGTTTACAATCTAGTAAAAATCACACGTTTATATATATTTTTTGTTGCCAAAAGTAGCTGCTTTAAAAGCGCCATTAAACAACGTTAGCTGTTTTTAGCCGCGTTGAACCCAAACATCGTGATTATCGATTAAACCCGACTAGTTAGCTCACGTTCACGTACCAATCTCCGCGGCCGGAGCCGACATCGTTTACGACCCTCGGATACATCGATGTAAATGATTACCAGCGAACATTCTCGCCGTTTTAACGTCCGTGTTGTTGTTTTTAACTCAAAACAAGGAGCAGATTCTGAGTCGCTGCAATATGACGTCACAAACCGCGCCGCAGGAAGATGTGTTGCCTTCGAGTGCACCGGTTAAGCTCGTGTTTCCCAGTTTCCTTTAATATATATATATATATAAATATATAAATATAAATATAAATATATATATATATATATATATATATATATATATATATATATATATATAAATATAAATATAAATATAAATATAAATATATATATATAATATAAATATATAAATATATATATGAAAATTATTAAGCAAAAGCATGAACAAATACAATGAAAATATTGGTTGATTTTACACCGGAATAATCGTTAGTAGCAACAGCAAAATACT
>NC_139927.1:2837023-2879523 GCF_963514095.1 Eutrigla gurnardus
CCGATCAGGAAAACGACACAAAAAAGACCCAGAAAGCCTCTGAACTCTGACACTGGATCACTGAGCCCCCCCCCCCATGTGATGCTCTTTTGGTCCCAATTACCTGCTCCGGTGCTGACATGATCAGAGTGTGGTACGAAGCAGATGGAGGCTCTGAGTCACTGTGAACCCACGTTCTGCAAGAAAAAAGGATTTGAAAAATACACATTTGCCCTCCAAAACCTTCATCACCATTCACTGCCCCCCCCCCCCCCCCTGCTTGTCATGTTTTGCAAATCCGTGCACAGTCTTGACATCTAGATTGGAGTTTAGAGGCTGAATCTGGTTGAGAAGTGTTCATTTCCACGTCTAGATTACACATTACTGTTGTCTGATTGAAGGCCGCCCACATCACTGGTTTAAAATGCCTCATTAACTACACTTTCCCTGTTTGGAAGAAACAAACTGCCAAACGCGTCAAAAAATCCCAACATGACGTCTGACTGAGTGATGAATGAAAAATAAGACAATAGCTCGGTGTGACTTCAGTGCTCAGGTGTTTCCTGAGATGAAATCTTGTCATTTCATTTGAAACGTTTCCTCCTCTACTTGACTTTATAATAATGACCTTGAGGATTTCATGTTATGGCTACGTTCTACTTCAAGTCCAGACGTCGAAGGTAAATATTATATCTGAAAAGTGAAGCCAAAAGCCCCTTAAAACCTTGCATTCTCTTTAATGTCCACCAGGCGGCGACTCCTCTGGTTACAAAAAATATGTCATATGATTGTATGGAAGTCTGAAAATGCTTGATTTATTTTCTCAGTAAGGCACCAATAATAAGGGTTACTGTCACAAACTAAAAGGGAAAGTAAAATACTAAAAATATTAGTGGATAAAATATTTAAAAACAAGCCTGAAATGATATCACCTGGTTAAAAAACGTAAACAAATCAAATGTAGCATACCTTCATGAAGTGTTTTTAGGTATAATATATCACTACAGGGCAGATGATCTTCAGAGTTAATCCCTTTTTAAAGGTCCCCAACATCACCAGGAGCGTTACAGCGACACCTAGTGGAGAGAAAAAACTGTCTTCATAGGCTTTAAGGCAGAAATCTCATGCAGACCAGACCTTTGGTTCCAACTTCATCTGGTGTTGGTAGTAGTATAGTAGTAGTATTAACAGTAGTAATAGTATTAAGAAGTGAATCAGTGTAAAAGTAGAGAAAATGAAGGCCGATGATGATTAATATTCAGAAACCTGTCCGGTGAGTCTCACCTCCTCCAGGACTCTCTAAGAGTCTAACATCCTCCCGAGTCCTGAACCTTGTCCCGGTCCCAGTGCTTTTGGTGTATCAGGACTCATGAAGACTCGCGTCACGTTTTGAACACTGTTTACACTGACTTTAACAAAACGAGCCACAAACCGTGGCAGAAAGCCCTCCGCGAGGCGAGGAAATCCCCTCGGTGTATTGTGGGTAATCTGCTGATGTGGAACCTGAGCTCTGAAGCACCCCGGTGCTCTACAACAGCACGGAGTGACAGTGACGCTAAGCGGCTTTACCGTCGCTGTAGCGCCGAGCTAACCATCCCGCTCACGCCGCTGCCGCCTCTAAATCTGCTCTGATACCCCGTCAGCCTCGGAGACGGTGTTTTTAGTGTTTCCTTCTTCTCAGGTGTGTGAGGCTCTTTGTTGACGAGTGCAGGTGAATTACAGGAAATTACATCGTAAGATATAAAACGCTTCCTTCAACAGAGCGAGACGACGGTGGATCTGAGTGAAGCTCTGATGTCTCATTGATTTCACCTCTTAAATCCACTTCAGTGGGCGATGGGGGGGGGGGGGGCAGATTAAAGACGGGGAGGTTTAATCCCTCGTATAGTTCAGGCGTGGATAGTGAAACTTAAAGAAACAGTCCAGGACTGAATCTGCTGGTGTTTGGATCCCCCAATGACAAATATTAACACCATTATTAACGGAATGTAGAAATAACATCAATATTACATTATTTTTCTACACAAAACTATTTTACTGGATCATTTCACATCTTCAAGCCTTCAAGTTTTACATATCAGAGCGTATCATAGTGTATCGACTGTCCTTTATTTAAAGTTACGTATATAGTAAAGAACCAACACAGGACTTTCACCCAGGTTACCTCCTCAAATGTCTTGTTTTCGTCCATAACTCAAATATATAATCAGTTTAATGTCACAGAGGAGTGAAGAGATGTTCACATTTAAGAAGCTGAATCAGTAAATATTATTTTTATTTTTTAAATATATCGGTTGAGATTTAATCAATGAACAAAAAGTCTGAAACCTGCTTTCGCTGATTGTATGTGGATGCAGATGTAGATCTGAAATCTGATTTACCGCCGTGACGGAGGTATGAAATGAAAAACACACAGCTGAGTGATGTCACAGATCCAACATGGCTGCCGTACGGCTGACTATTAAATCCCGATTAAACGCGTCTAATCAATGACGTGCTGTGAGATATGAAAGTGATTGTCGGGCTGTTTCACCCTTTAACGTGAGTTATGTCCCGTCGCCGTGACGGCGCTCTGCAGCGGGGCGGCGAGGTTGTGGCAGCCATCGATCGCCGCGGTCACATATCGATCCGTCTTCATTGATTGGCTGTTGTAAGTGCCTGTCAAGCGTCCCGTCAGCGCCGCCGCTCGCCAGAAAGATGGCCGCTACGTCCTCTTCTGCTCCGTGAGCGTTCCTGTCGCATCGAGCAGCGATAAGCCAGTCTTCATCATCCTCCCCTTCCTCCCCTTCCTCCCTTCCTCCCCCAACACTCCTTCCTCCCTTACTCCTTCCTCCTTCCAGTACTCAGAAGCTCAGTCAGATTTCTCCTCTGTTCACTGTTAATTCTCTAAAATGGTCAAACAGCTGAACTTCTCCTCATGTGGACTTCATTTATATTTTTATAGAATTCAGGAGAAAACCATCGATATTACTATAAACGACCTGGTCATCATCTTTAGTTGTTTTATTATTATTATTAATATTATTATTATCATCATCATATCGCTGCATGTCTTATCTGAGTTTGTCCGTCAGTCTTCAGCAGAAGGAGAAACACATTGTTGTTGTGTGTGCAGTTACTGATGATGATCCTGCAAACAGCTGGATGTAACTTCACGCTGAAGCCCTCCAGCATCCTCACACACACACACACACACACACACACACACACACACACACACACACAAAAGCACACCAGTCTCTCCCGCTGAGCTTGATAATTACAAGTAGAACACTGCAGTGAACACCAACCTACACACACACACACACACACACACACACGTAACAAACAAGTGAAGAAGGAGTTTTACTGCAGTCGGAGCTGCTGGGCTTCTCTCCTCTAAGCAACGTGTTGAATTCACTTCCAGGTGACGAAGCTCAGGGAAACAAAGAAAAGGCCATCGACAGATGAAACAGATGTTACAGGAAGCTGAAACACTTGTTGTAAAGTATTTAATGAGTTTAATTGAATAGTTGAACGAATTGATTAACGAGATCAGATGAATAATTAACACACTAACACACCAGCGCGGAAGTAAACAAGGGAGAACACGAACACACGAAACACAAATCACATCCTCAAACACCTGGCTGTTCAAGTAGAGACGTGGGCACGACCTCATCCAACCCTGACCCCTGACCCCCTCTCCTCCTGGGGTGGTCTGGTCTTAATTGGATTAATCCATCCTTCCATCTCAGACGTCGATGAGTTTATTCTGTCATATGCTGTAAGCGCTCCAGTAATAAACGGGAAAAGACAAACAAATTAAGAAAAGTCTAGTAAGATTCATGGGAGCTACGGTTACCATGGCAACAAGTCCAATAATCAGCCCCTTGTGATCTGGGGGCCCCAAAGCTGCCACTTCAGACCAGCTGTGCACAAATTCATATCACGCTGATGCACACAAAACTACACACATGTAAACCTACACGTGTCAAATACTTCATAGAGTCCAGATATACTGAATAAACAAAGAAATACAAATATTACACAAAACAAAAACACATTTCTTTGAGTCCTTGAACATAAAAACACACAGAAGAACAAACGTGTTTCTCCCTCGTTTTGAAGTGATCAATAATGACATCTGAGAAATACCCAGAATACAGATGGATCGTCGTGGCGACCGGCGTTGTGAGTCGACCGTTCATCCGCTCAAACGGAGCGTGGCGTATAAATGCGTAGATGTTCTCGCATCGCGTTACGTTTAGCTGACTGGCTTTTAAGTGGCTCGCTGGGGCGCGAAGACTCTGTCAAACACGAGTTAACACCCACATGAGGATGTCGAAAACAAACGCACCCGGCTCCCAGCGGGTTTAATTCTCTTTACAGTCCAGTCTGTTTAGCTTCATATCCTAGATGTGCATCATTATCAGCCAGAGGGACCCCCAAGGCCTCTGGAGACCCGGTGGAGGGATCCCCAAGGTCTAAGAGACCCGGCGGAGGGACCCCCAAGGCCTAAGAGACCCGGCGGAGGGACCCCCAAGGCCTCTAGAGACCCGGTGGAGGGACCCCCAAGGTCTAAGAGACCCGGTGGAGGGACCCCCAAGGCCTAAGAGACCCGGTGGAGGGACCCCCAAGGCCTAAGAGACCCGGCGGAGGGACCCCCAAGGCCTCTAGAGACCCGGCGGAGGGACCCCCAAGGCCTAAGAGACCCGGCGGAGGGACCCCCAAGGCCTCTAGAGACCCGGTGGAGGGACCCCCAAGGCCTCTAGGGACCCGGCGGAGGGACCCCCAAGGCCTCTAGAGACCCGGCAGAGGGACCCCCAAGGCCTAAGAGACCCGGTGGAGGGACCCCCAAGGCCTAAGAGACCCGGCAGAGGGACCCCCAAGGCCTTTAGAGACCCGGTGGAGGGACCCCCAAGGCCTAAGAGACCCGGCGGAGGGACCCCCAAGGCCTTTAGAGACCCGGCGGAGGGACCCCCAAGGCCTATAGACCAGGTGGAGGGACCCCCAAGGCCTTTAGAGACCCGGCGGAGGGACCCCCAAGGCCTAAGAGACCCGGCGGAGGGACCCCCAAGGCCTAAGAGACCCGGCGGAGGGACCCCCAAGGCCTTTAGAGACCCGGTGGAGGGACCCCCAAGGCCTCTAGAGACCCGGCGGAGGGACCCCCAAGGCCTCTAGAGACCCGGTGGAGGGACCCCCAAGGCCTCTAGAGACCCGGCGGAGGGACCCCCAAGGCCTAAGAGACCCGGCGGAGGGACCCCCAAGGCCTTTAGAGACCCGGCGGAGGGACCCCCAAGGCCTTTAGAGACCCGGCGGAGGGACCCCCTATTACATATCATATAATGTTCCTTATTAAGAAAACACTGCCACTCCAGCTGCCCTTTCAACTGCCTACTCGTTTTCACACTCCCCAAGACGAACAGGGCGAGGAGGAGGAACTGGGCTCCTCATCTCACCGAGATGGTCCTACCAGATCCTTCCTCTGGACCACCTACCCCGATCTACACTTGAATTCCACGCCGTCTCTGTCACCCTTCCTTTCAAACTCAACATCATAGTGATCTATCGCCCACCCGGTCCTCTCGGTGACTTTTTGGATGAGATGGATGCCCTCCTGAGCTGCTCCCCTGATGATGGCACACCGCTCGTCGTCCTCGGTGACTTCAACATCCACTCGGGAAAGCTGCACTCATCTGAATTCATCGACTTCTTTTCCGCATTTGACCTTACGCTCTCCTCCTCTCCACCAACTCACCGCGCTGGGAACCAACTTGACCTTGTCTTCACAAGATCCTGTGGCATCTCGGCACTCTCTGTTACCCCGCTCACCGTGTCCGACCACCACTTTGTGACTTTCTCCCTCCCCATGGAGCCCACCACATCCCTCCCCTCTACGCCTCGAATGGTCACCAGCCGCCGCAACCTGAAATCCCTCACTCCCTCCGCTCTCTCCTCAACTGTTATCTCCTCGCTACCATCCTCAGAACAGTTCTCCTTAATGCCTACTGAGGAAGCCTCCTCCATCCTGATGTCCTCACTCGCCTTTTCTTTGGACACTCTCTGTCCCCCTATCTCACGACCTGCGCGATCATCTCCCCCCCCCCCTCCCTGGCTGTCTGAACCTCTGCGAACCAACGGATCATTGTTGCGAGCGTCAGAGAGAAAATGGAAGAAGTCGGGCCAGCACGAGGACCTTACTCACTACCACCACCTCCTCTCTGACTTCACCTCAACTGTTTCGGCAGCTAAATCTGCCTTCTACCTGGCAAAGATCAACTCTTCTGCCTCCAACCCCAGGAAACTCTTCTCCATGTTCTCCTCCCTCCTCACCCCTCCTACCCCTCCGCCCCCTTCCTCCCTTACTGCCGATGACTTTGCTACTTACTTTACCAAGAAAGTAAATGACATCAGCTCCTCATTTACGCCTATTCCCTCCCAGAAGACATCTCCCCCAGCCCTCAACTCGGATGGTCTTACCAGCTTTACCCCCCTCACCTCTGAAGACGTTCACGCACTTGTTACATCTAACCGTGCCACCACCTGCTCCCTCGACCCGATCCCCTCCTCTCTTCTCCAAGACATCTCACGCGACATCTTGCCATTCCTCACCACCCTGATCAACTCCTCCCTCACCTCAGGTGTCATTCCAGCGGCTTTTAAGACAGCTACCGTGAAACCTCTCCTTAAAAAACCCACCCTAGACGCTACTGACATCCAAAGCTACAGACCTGTATCTCTTCTTTCATTCCTCTCTAAAACCTTGGAACGTGCCGCCTACAACCAACTGTCATCCTATCTCTCGCTGAACAACCTCCTTGACCCTAATCAATCAGGATTCAGGACTGCTCACTCCACTGAGACGGCCCTTCTCACAGTGACCGAGTCCCTGCGAGACGCCAGAGCCTCGTCCCACTCCTCAGTTCTCGTTCTCCTCGACCTATCTGCTGCGTTCGACACAGTCAACCACCAAATCCTCCTCTCCACTCTGGCTGAACTTGGCATAACTGACTCTGCTCTCGCCTGGTTTACATCATACCTGACAAATCGCACCTTTCAGGTCACATGGAATGGCTCTATGTCCAAACTCGGTTCTCTGGACACGGGTGTCCCTCAAGGCTCAGTATTAGGACCGCTTCTGTTCTCACTATACACCAGATCACTAGGTTCTGTTATCACATCGCATGGATTCTCCTACCATTGCTATGCAGATGACACCCAGCTGTTCCTCTCTTTTCCCCCGTCCTCTGACACCCACATTGCAACTCGCATCTCGGACTGTCTGGCTGACATCTCTGTCTGGACAACTGCACATCACCTAATAAAACCGAACTCCTCTTCATCCCAGGGAAAGACTGCCCTCGCATGGACCTGTCGGTCACTGTCGAGGGCATCACAGTATTGCCGTCGTCAACTGTGAGGAACCTGGGTGTAATCCTCGATGACCAACTATCCTGCACCCCCAACATCACTGCTGTGGCCCGATCCTGCAGATTTGCCCTCTACAACATCCGCAGGATTCGGACCCTCCTCACAAAGGATGCAACGCAACTCTTGGTCCAAGCACTGGTCATCTCCCGCCTTGACTACTGCAACTCTCTCCTGGCCGGACTCCCGGCCTCTGCGATTAAACCATTGCAGCGTATCCAGAACGCTGCAGCACGTCTTATCTTCATTCTACCCAAATTCTCCCATGTGACCCCCCTCCTCCGTGACCTCCACTGGCTCCCTGTTGCAGCACGCATCCAATTTAAGACGATGACACTGGCCTTCAGGGCCATCAATGGAACGGCACCCATCTACCTTCAAACACTGGTCAAACCTCATGCCCCGAAGCGAGCACTTCGCTCCTCTACTTCAGCTGGCCGGCTGGTACCACCATCGCTGAAATCTAACAAATGTCGCTCAGCGAAGTCCAGACTCTTCTCTGTTCTGGCGCCTCAGTGGTGGAACGAACTCTCCACTAATGTCAGGACAGCTGAGTCATTTGCCATTTTCCGAAAAAGGCTCAAGACTCACCTGTTCAGACTTCACCTCGACTAGCATGACCCCCCCCCCCCCCCCCAAAAAAAATAAATAAATAAATAAATGAAACCTTACCTATAGCACTCTGATCGTAGCACTGTTGCTCTTGAACTACTAGTTTACTCAGATGAGGATCTAACACTTGTTCTATTTTTAGCTCTTACTTTATCGGCAATGATTCGTTGTGGTTTCCTTGTTTCCTTCTTTTGACAAATGTACTTATTGTAAGTCGCTTTGGACAAAAGCGTCTGCTAAATGACCTAAATGTAAATGTAAATGTATTAACCATTAATAATATGTAGTGCAGCCTATAGTTCCATGTATAACAGTACTTTGTAATGATGGATGGATACGATGCTAAGACATTAAAATAATGACTGATTCATATGTTAATTCTATTTTACCACAATTTCTCAACTTCCTATTAAATAAACAGGAAGATTTATATTTGATATATATAGGTTGTATTCATGTAAATGTGGATGAAAAAAAGTTTGGGATGAAATCATTCAGGACCCCTGCAGTAACTCTGGGGAGCCCCTAGGGGTCCCGAACACCAGGTTTAAGAGCTCTGTGATAAGCAGCTAAAAAAAGAGGCTTTCAGGGGTCAGAGGTCGTAGAAACAATATGTCTTCGTCCCTTGAATACAACCCAAACCCCCAGAGGCATAGAGAGATACCGTCTCTGCATCGTGGGTGTATAGCATATTTACTTACTGCTTATCCATTGGCTTCATATCGGGCTGAAGTTGGAATAATAAATGGTTGGTATTGAGGCTCTGTAACTGAGAGGCTCCCACTCAGACGCTGTTCAGTTCCAGTCGGAGGAGGGCTGGCGGGCTGGCTGGCGGGCTGGCGGGTTTTCAGGTCAGGGCTGTGTTGGCGGGCGGAGAGAGGAGACCCAGCTCAGACAGCACATGTCCGCCTCCAGCTCGATGCGTTCAGGGACCCCGGAGAATCGCAGTTGATCGAGATGCGGTTCTTTGACCCGATGAAATTAGAGTTTCACTCAATGTCTGGGACACTTGTTGCTCACGGAGACGCTTCAGGCGGGTCGCATCACACTGCATGAAAAGTGGGATTTTCGTCAGTTAGCGGCCCTGTAAATTGACGTGGAAGTTCAGGTTTACGACTGCAAGCGGCAATTTGCAGGAAACACCGAAAACTGACGTAAATTGCCGGGAATTGACGTGGGCCTTGCTTGGCAGTTGTCCCCCCATGACCCCCCTCCCCGTAATCCTAGGGGAGGCTTTAACATGTAAATGAAAATGCTGTGAGCTATACAAATGCAAATCAGGGTAGCAGGGGGAGTTTTCCCCCAGGTGACATTTTTCTGAAAGGTGTTAACTTCAGTTCATCTTCATTCAAAGATATAACTTAATTTCATCTTCATTCAAAGATACACAAAACAATTTGCTTCAACAATTACTTTTAATCAGGCTTTGCCACAAAGGTAAAATGTACATTCATGCAAAGAAACATCACAGTCTCCTAGAGCTCAACCACTGTGCATAGTGGCATGACTACAGTGACCCTTTCTGTGCTTAAATGCACAGTGGATGTGTTAACCACACATCTCCCAGCAATGCGCTCAACAGGCAGAAATGATGCTGGGTATGACGTGTCTGTTCCCTGCAAGCTCCAAACTTCTATTGGCTTTCCATAAAAATGTCTGTCCGGATGGGGATGAAGCCAGGAAACTTGCGCAGTAACATGTGTAACCCACATGGTTACGAAGCCCACATATGTTGTCTGAATGTAGTTACTGTGTTCCGTCATTAGGTGGCGTATGCGCCCCACATTCATTTTTATTTGCTGTGAGCACGCACTGCTCACGCCCATACACAAAGCCACAGTCATTACCGATCCCAGAGCAACACACCCGCTGAGTAAGCTGCCGGACTTAGGTATGAGACTGATGAAAACTCAAGAATTCACAGTTGTTCTACGCACAGCGTGCTGGTGAACTTTTCGTTGTTGGGAGGTAGTCTGTGAATGTTGTGGAAGGGAGAGAGGAGACGCTACGACCGCGTTACGCCTTTGCTCGGACTCCGGTAAGCTAAGCGCTACATGCTAAAATACTAGGCCTTGGTATTAGACTGCTGATATTAGCTTACGTGAAAATATTGCTACTGAAACACTTTAATAAAACCAGTCGGAGTTATTGTTCAATGTTTTATCCACCTTGGTATTGTTGTATCATTGTGTTTATGTGAGGAAAATCAAGTTTAATAAGATCGGTAGCGGCCGCGTTAATGCTAATCGCTGTTAGCTCGTTATGCTAGCTCAGGTAGCCTACCAAGCAGGTGGTATAGCTGCTAACTCAGGTAGCCGGCCAAGCTAGTGGGCCACCACCACGTGGAATGAGGGAAATATGATGATGATAACCCTCGATAAGTTGCAAGAATGTTATGCTACTGTACTGTTGTGTACAAAATGTGAATTATTTCATTGTGTTTATTTAATTACTTTGAAAAATATGTGTTCATAAGTAATAGTTAAGTTAAAATAACTCTACTTGAGTGCTTACACTATCATTTATGATGATTACCCTGTGTATGTACTGAATTTGATTATAAATATTCAGAGGATTAGGAAAGAAGTAGTAGAAAGTCAAATTTGAATATGGTATTAATTGAATGTGTTTCTACACCATCTGTGTAGACTGGTTTTTATTTCTACCGGACTGGGATTGATCAGCAAGAATTCTGAACCTTCGGTTCAGTGGCGAGCCAGGCGATCGACCGATCGGAGAACGGGATCCACTCCGAAGACAGACTTCTACTTACTGCACTCTGACAGATAAGATCGTTCACCACAAAATCTACCCGGGTAGTAGAAGAACTGATATACACACACACCAAACACAGAACTGAACTTCATTCTTCTGAAACAGAAGAGAAAGGAAATTTATTTTGAACTTTGTTTATTTTTGTTATTCTTATTAAAGAGCTCTATTTTGTTTTGGGGGGTTTTTTTTCTATTCCATGTGCAGTGAAATATGTTTTGTGCAATAAATGATCATTGTTCAACTTTCACATCGAGTCCAGCTTTCTGAACCTAGAGAGAGTGTGGTTTCCTTCTAATATTGGGATTAAAGGGCTACATAAAACTTGGCGAGCCAGCCAGGAGTTGGTTTAATTCTTGAACGTGAAGTTGAGCAGTGTGATATTTTGTTGCATTTTTCTGTGAACATTGATACCACTTAATTGACATAACTTTACATTTTGTAAAACATGGATACAGTTAAAAGGGAAAATGTTAAAGTACCGAATTCACTGTTAGTTAGTGGTGTAACTGGTTGTGAGATAGACAACGAAGTAATTGAGTACTTGGCACAGTATGGTAAGGTTGAGAGGATAATCAAAATTACCAGCGGAGAAGCTAAGTTCCAGAATTCGGTTATAGTGGAATATGGTTCAGGTGAAGCTATTGAGCACCTTAAGGATAACTTACCTGTTAATAGGGCCTCCAGTAGCCCGGACATTGTCCACCACATTGAGCTCTTGTCAGAGCTGTACACAGCAGACAGAGGTTCCACTTTAACTCAGATCTACCTAAGTGAACTGAAGGGTATCGCCCAGCTTAGTGGAGCAGATTTTGAAAAGCTTTTGCTAGATGAGCTAGCTAGGATTCAAGAGTCCACAAAACCGGAAACAACTGAACCAGAAACATCAGGATTTAATCAAGAAACTCAGCATGCTAGTCCCATACACACAGCTGCTGTAAATCCTATCAATATAGGTGACACCCCTACTACCGGACGTAGTACACCCCCACTAGAGATAGGTGCAGGGTTATCATCCCCACCTAGAAAACCGACCCAATACTTACCTTCCGAGCATCTCTCCACTCCAGAAATCCAAAAAGTAGTGGTTGAGCATGTCATCAAGAACAGTGATTTTCCTCTCCACTATCATGGCAACGCCCGACTCAGACCCTTCTCAGGAAGAATTCCCTGTCCCAGTGCAGAGTCAGATTATGACACGTGGCGCGGCAACGTTGAGTTTTTCCTTGCAGATCCTGCCATGTCTGCAACGCATGCCACCAGGAAAATAGTTGAGAGCCTCTTTCCGCCTGCGGCCACCATTGTGAAACATCTTGGGCCCAACGCTTCTCCCCAAGAATATCTTGCTCTCCTTGACTCTGCTTATGGTATCATTGATGATGGCGATGAGCTTTTCGCAAAGTTCTTAAACACGAACCAAGACCCTGGAGAAAAGCCCTCAGGCTATTTGCAGCGCTTGCAGACAATCTTGAGCAAGGTCATCAAAAGAGGTGGGTTAGCTGCTAGTGATTCTGACCGCCAGCTGCTTAAACAGTTCTGTAGAGGCTGCTGGAATAATGGTCTACTTACCAGTCTTCAGCTTGAACAGAAGAAGAATAACCCTCCTCCCTTTTCAGAGTTACTCCTTTCAGTGCGCTCTGAAGAAGACAGACAAGCTGCTAAGTCCAGCAGGATGAAGCAGCACTTTGGGGCCAACAGAACAAAAGTACAGTCAAACACACTCTCAGTGGAGGACTACGCCATTGATGATGATGAAGTAACGGCTACCCACTCTGACCCACGAAAGCTTGAAAAACAAATGGCGAAGCTACAAGCCCAATTAGCTTCCTTAAAAGCATCCCTAAGCTCAAGCCAAGCGTCTACAAAGCCAGGTATGAAACAAAAGGCTAAGCCCAAAGCCCCTGTTGAAGGAAATCCATCACCTTCTCCAGAACCAAAACTTACCAACAGGAGGCCCCGCCCATGGTATTGCTTTAGGTGTGGCGAGGACGGCCACATCGCGCCTTCCTGCAACAGTGAAGCAAACCCTGAATTAGTTGACAAGAAGCGCAGAGAACTAAAGCAAAAACAAGAAGCCTGGGAACAGAGTTTAAACTGAACGCAGTTTCTGCTGAGGGACAACCAGGAACTGGAACTGAGAATGACCGTCCCAACCCAAAACTTAGGACAAAAACATTCATTCGCTCACACAAAGTAGACCCCCAAGCTAAGCTCCCTCGAGGTCTTGTAGGACAGAAATGTGTAGCAGATGTCAGTGTGTCAGGAGTTAACACTAGGTGTCTCCTAGATTCAGGGTCCCAGGTGACCACAGTAACCGCTTCTTTTTCTAAAACTTACTTGTCAGAGCACCCCATCCAGCCTTTCCAAGCCCTGGACGTTGAAGGTGCTAACGGTCAGAATGTCCCCTATTTAGGCTACGTACCCATCACTCTCAAGTTCCCCAGAGAATTTGTTGAAGCTGAGCCCGAAATTTCAACCTTAGCCTTAGTGGTACCAGACCGCAGTAGTAATTGTGACTTACCCGTACTCATTGGTACAAATGCACTAGACATTTTATATGAAGAACATTGTATTGATAAAAACCTTAGTGACTTGTCCTCTGTCTATGGCTATAGGCAAATCATTCGTGTACTCAAGCTCAGAAACAAAGTTAACTCTACAGGGAGAATAGGGTTAGCAAAGCTTAAGGGTAAAGTGCAGCAGGTCTTACCTGCTAAAGAGAGGGTTTGTTTAGAAGGGTATGTGAAGGTTGACACCCCCAGTGATTGCGTTATGGTCGAGCAGCCTCAGTTCTCTGCCTTACCTGGTGGGGTGTTTGTGGAGTGCTGCCTCGTCACCTTGCCCCGCCACCATCCTCACAACCTATCTGTATGGATGAGAAATGAGAACGAGCACAATGTCACTCTTCCCTCAAACTGTGTCATTGCTGAGCTTCACACACCCAAAGAGATCCATGACAACTTACCTGACTCAAACAAAACCGTTGACCCTGTGAAGTGCTGTGCTGGCATTCCCAAACCGGCCAAGGAACCAGACCAGTCAAGCTTCACCATTGACTTTGGTGACTCACCCCTTTCAAAAGAGTGGAAGGACAGAGTAACATGTAGTTTGTATGAGTATCGTGATGTTTTTGCCTGTAGTGAGACTGATTTTGGGCATGCAACTAAAGTAAAACACCACATAAATCTGAAAGACAACACACCATTCAAACAAAGACCCCGACCAATCCACCCAAACGACTACGAAGCTGTGAGAAAGCATTTGCGTACACTGCTGGACGCAAGAGTGATTCGTGAGTCCGAGTCCCCTTACGCTTCCCCAATTGTAGTAGTTCGTAAAAAAAATGGAGAGGTCCGTCTTTGCATCGATTATCGTAAACTAAATTTATTGACGATCAGAGACGCATACGCATTGCCCAATCTTGAGGAAGCCTTTTCAGTTCTTGCCGGATCTAAATGGTTTTCCGTAATGGATCTAAAATCCGGATATTACCAAATAGAGATGGAAGAACGTGATAAGCCCAAGACCGCTTTTGTTTGCCCATTGGGGTTTTACGAATTCAATCGCATGCCCCAAGGCATCACAAATGCCCCCAGTACTTTCCAACGGTTGATGGAGAGGGTCATGGGTTCCATCAATCTGAAGGAAGTACTGGTATTCTTAGATGACATCATTGTGTTTTCTAGCACATTAGAGGAGCATGAAATCCGGCTCGAGCATGTCCTCCAGCAGCTGAGAGAAAATGGCCTGAGACTCTCGCCGAAGAAATGCCATTTCTTCCAGAGCTCAGTTCGGTATCTAGGCCACATTGTTTCAAACAGAGGGGTAGAGACTGACCCAGACAAAGTCAGTGCTCTCCGCACCTGGCCTAGACCTCAAACCCTCGGCGAGCTCAAGTCCTTCTTAGGCTTTGCGGGGTATTACCGCCGCTTTGTCTGCAACTATTCAAAAATAGTCAAACCCTTGAATGATCTCACCGGCGGCTACCCACCTTATCGTAAGGGCTCCAGAACACCTAGCCCCGGAGGGTACTTCAACCCCAAAGAACCCTTCAACGAACGGTGGACGCCTGATTGTCAGAAGGCATTTGATGCCATCATTGAAAAGCTCACATCCGCACCTGTCCTTGGTTTCGCAGACCCAAAACTAGCATACGTGCTCCACACCGACGCTAGCACTTCCGGTGTAGGGGCCGCCCTGTACCAAGAACAGGAAGGTGAAATGCGAGTCATCGCTTATGCGAGCAGAGGTCTTTCATCCAGTGAAAAGCGATATCCCGCCCATAAGCTTGAATTCCTCGCTCTCAAGTGGTCGATCGTAGAGAAATTCCATGACTACCTCTATGGGAACGCTTTCACTGTCATAACAGACAATAATCCGTTGACTTATGTTCTGAAGTCCGCCAAACTAGACGCTGCCAGTTATCGCTGGCTAGCAGCTCTTTCGACCTTCGACTTCAACATAAAGTACCGTGCTGGCAAGAGCAACCAGGACGCCGACGGCCTCTCAAGACGGCCGCATGACAGTTTAGCTGATGATCCTGCATCTCTTGAGGAGACAGCGCGAATCAAAAGATTCACTTCACACCATCTTTCCTCGTCTTCTGACCAACAAGACTTACCTGTAGACGCAGTCGCTGTCTTGTGTCAACACCGCCTTCTTAACGAGGCAGACTCTGACCTACCTTCCATCACCTTGGTCGAGTCCCTCGCTATTCATCCTAATGCAATTCCAGACGCCTATGGAAATGATGATGTGTTAGGTTCTTCTACCTTACCTACCTACAGTCCAGGGGAACTTCAGCAACATCAAAGTTCCGACCTGATCATTGGACAGGCTATCCAAGCCTTGGAGGACGGAGATGAGACCAGCCTCGTTCCTGACTCTCCAGAGCTCAAGCTGATGCTCAAGGAAAGGAAGAGGCTGGAGATGAGAAATGGTCTTTTGTACAGAACACGTCAATCTGGAGATGATGTAACTTACCAGCTCGTTGCCCCGAAAGCTCTTCGTGCTACCATTCTCAAGTCCTTACATGAGGATATGGGACACATGGGTCTGGAGAGAACCCTGGACTTGGTTAGAACAAGGTTCTACTGGCCAAAAATGGCTGCGGACGTGGAGAAAAAGATTAAAGCATGCGGACGTTGTGTCAGAAGGAAGACGCAACCGGAAAAATCAGCCCCTCTTGTGAACATCAATACAACTCGCCCCATGGAATTGGTGTGCATTGACTACTTGTCACTAGAGCCCGACAGTCACAATACCAAAGACATATTGGTCATCACAGACCATTTTACCAAATATGCGGTCGCCATACCGACCAAGGACCAGAAGGCAACAACGGTCGCCAAAACTCTTTGGGAGCAGTTCTTTGTGCACTACGGTTTTCCCGAGCGGCTCCTGAGTGATCAGGGCAGGGATTTCGAGTCCCAACTCATTAAAGAACTCTGCGCCTTAGCAGGCATCACTAAGGTGCGCACTACGCCCTATCACCCTAGAGGAAACCCTGTAGAGAGGTTTAATCGAACCCTGTTAGGCATGTTGGGAACCTTAAAGGACAAAGAGAAAAGTCATTGGCGAGATTTTGTAAAACCACTTACCCATGCCTATAACTGCACCAAGAACGATGTCACAGGGTTCAGTCCATACGAATTGATGTTTGGACGTCAACCTCGATTACCTGTGGACATTGCTTTCTGTTTACCTGTGAAGGATGGCTCTCCCAAATCCCATTCTCAGTATGTCAAACATCTGAAAGCACGCCTCGAGGAGAGTTATCAGATTGCCACTAGGAACTCGCAAAAGGTTGCTGACCGGAACAAGCGCCGCTTCGACAAGGCAGTACGAGAGTCGACACTGGAGGAAGGAGATCAAGTGTTGGTGAAAAATCTGAGGTTCCGGAGTAAACACAAGCTTGCGGACAAGTGGGAGACCACCATGTACAAAGTTCTGGAAAAAATGGGAGACCTACCTGTGTACAAAGTACAGTCCATCAGTGGGGATGGTCCCATCCGAACTCTACACAGGGACCTACTGCTTGCTTGTGGTGACCTCTCTGAAGAGGAAGAAACTGAGCCTGTCAAACCTAAGGTTCACAAACCAAGAACTAGACAGAGTCAACCTCAACCCTCAGAGGAATCCTCAGAATCTGAGGACGACTTGTTCATTTATCCTGGCCGTTCCTCTCTTGCCCCTGAAGAGAGTTTCACTCAGGTGTGTGAAATTCCGAAGAGGAAACAACCCAATGAGGACCCAACAGACATAGGGTTGCCGGCTATGCCATTAGATTCCTTGACCTCCCAGCCTCAGGATGGCCGTGATGACAGCAATCATCCTGCTGAACCTGACGGAACATATCCGGAGTTGGTTGAAGGAGAGGAGCCCATGGTCATGGTTGAGCAGTCCCCTGCTGGAGAGGACAATACACAAATGGATATGACAAACAAACTGGATGTGACGACAGAAACGGATGTGGCAAATGGAAAAGAACCGGACATGACAAGTGAAACTGATGTGGAAAAGGATCCTGTGGAAGTTCTACAAGATGCTGAGCCAAACCACATTCAGGCATCTGAGACATCTGGAAAGGAAAGTGGAACAGGAAGAAACCCACCTGAATCACCACGAAGGTCAGAAAGGGCACGACAGCCCCCTGATCGTTTCCACTACATTCAGTTGGGGAAACCTTTATTGTCCTTTGCACAGAGTATGTTACACAGCTTTAACCAAGCACTAGACACTATTAGTAGCTACGACAATCCCCATATGAACGAGAGACTAGCTCATGAAGGGACTCATGTCGATTCAAGAAGGGAGGGTGTAACCCACATGGTTACGAAGCCCACATATGTTGTCTGAATGTAGTTACTGTGTTCCGTCATTAGGTGGCGTATGCGCCCCACATTCATTTTTATTTGCTGTGAGCACGCACTGCTCACGCCCATACACAAAGCCACAGTCATTACCGATCCCAGAGCAACACACCCGCTGAGTAAGCTGCCGGACTTAGGTATGAGACTGATGAAAACTCAAGAATTCACAGTTGTTCTACGCACAGCGTGCTGGTGAACTTTTCGTTGTTGGGAGGTAGTCTGTGAATGTTGTGGAAGGGAGAGAGGAGACGCTACGACCGCGTTACGCCTTTGCTCGGACTCCGGTAAGCTAAGCGCTACATGCTAAAATACTAGGCCTTGGTATTAGACTGCTGATATTAGCTTACGTGAAAATATTGCTACTGAAACACTTTAATAAAACCAGTCGGAGTTATTGTTCAATGTTTTATCCACCTTGGTATTGTTGTATCATTGTGTTTATGTGAGGAAAATCAAGTTTAATAAGATCGGTAGCGGCCGCGTTAATGCTAATCGCTGTTAGCTCGTTATGCTAGCTCAGGTAGCCTACCAAGCAGGTGGTATAGCTGCTAACTCAGGTAGCCGGCCAAGCTAGTGGGCCACCACCACGTGGAATGAGGGAAATATGATGATGATAACCCTCGATAAGTTGCAAGAATGTTATGCTACTGTACTGTTGTGTACAAAATGTGAATTATTTCATTGTGGTTATTTAATTACTTTGAAAAATATGTGTTCATAAGTAATAGTTAAGTTAAAATAACTCTACTTGAGTGCTTACACTATCATTTATGATGATTACCCTGTGTATGTACTGAATTTGATTATAAATATTCAGAGGATTAGGAAAGAAGTAGTAGAAAGTCAAATTTGAATATGGTATTAATTGAATGTGTTTCTACACCATCTGTGTAGACTGGTTTTTATTTCTACCGGACTGGGATTGATCAGCAAGAATTCTGAACCTTCGGTTCAGTGGCGAGCCAGGCGATCGACCGATCGGAGAACGGGATCCACTCCGAAGACAGACTTCTACTTACTGCACTCTGACAGATAAGATCGTTCACCACAAAATCTACCCGGGTAGTAGAAGAACTGATATACACACACACCAAACACAGAACTGAACTTCATTCTTCTGAAACAGAAGAGAAAGGAAATTTATTTTGAACTTTGTTTATTTTTGTTATTCTTATTAAAGAGCTCTATTTTGTTTTGGGGGTTTTTTTTTCTATTCCATGTGCAGTGAAATATGTTTTGTGCAATAAATGATCATTGTTCAACTTTCACATCGAGTCCAGCTTTCTGAACCTAGAGAGAGTGTGGTTTCCTTCTAATATTGGGATTAAAGGGCTACACATGTTTAAATGCAGTACCTTTTGACACAACATTAACAACTATAAACTGCTTTATAATGGCTGGTCGTAGTTCTGAGGGTCAAGGATGGGTTCATAGATCATAGATCTCGGCTGTGTTGGAAATGCCATACTAACGTCCTACTCGTACTTAATTGTGACGTAAATTTGAGTACGTAGTGCGTTCACATACAATAGTATGTGAATTTGTGCACGCGAGAAATGCCCGGATGTATACTGCATTGGCAAGAATTTCTGAGTACAGCGGACCTTGCTAAATCTACTCAACTTCCCAAAATGCATTGCGGCTCGTCTGACTTCACAAGTTTTGGATAATGGCGGACGACTGCGGTGATTCTGGCGAGGAGCCCGACACAAACCGCGTACACATGTAAGTATACTGTAACATGACTTTTACGTTTCCAGCTGACTTTTAAATCGTATTGATAATGAACGTTACTTTATTGTTGTTGGCATTGTACGTTAACGTTACGAATCGAAGGTCCTTCCAGCCGGCTAGCCTACTGACGCTAATTTACCATTTAGGGTTAGCGAGCGCAAGCGAAGCGGAAAATGTGCCGTTTTTACCGACGTTAACTAATAATATAGTGCTTATGTTAAACCGTGGTTATATATTTACTAACGGTGATTAATAACGCCGTGCACCGTTGTCCGTTAAAGGGACTGATGCAGACACCGGGCGCCTCATTCAGTGGAGGGAACGATGAGGAGATGTTCACGTCGTTCACCGGCAGAAGGGATGCTGCTCTGAGAGGCTTCACTTAAGAAAATGTGGTTTAAATGTTATAATTCTTATATCCAGGACTGCTGGAGACTCTCAGGATGATTGCGGTAAGAATATGTTCGGTGACTGCTAGCTAAGCTAAAATTAGCAAAGCAAGCCCAAGCTAAAAGTAGCTTGAACGCTAATAGTCCAAGCTAAAAGTAGCATAGTAGCCTTGTAAAAGAACAAGAGAGAGGAACCAGTGTAACGTTAAGTTGCTTTGTTAAGTGTATGTTGGTCTTTTACAGGAAGCAGTACGCCGTCTTCACAACTCGGAGACGAATTGTAGGTGCTACGAACCGGAGCAAGGGTACGATTTAAAGAATGTGCTTTCATTCTGCTGTATAAGGAAATAGATGCGTTAACAGTAGATACCGATCTTAACTGTATTCATACCACTCATTTAATTGTTTTCCAGCTGCCTGTAAGACATACTATGAAACGGTACGCAGGAGCTTCAGACACACACAGCCTGATCTCGCATCGCAGGCGGAAGCTGTGAAGACGTCAGCTCGGTTCCAGGAGAAAGAGGGTAAGACTTATTAGATCCGTTTTTGGTCAATGTGACCAAACCTACCTAAACCTATTTTTCAGGTGCATTAATAGATGTTTTGTGTCCATGCGCAGTGCATCGCGCAGTACTGATTGTCTTTATTTATTGTTTTACAGCTGCTGGAAGCGAGACGGAGTGTGCTTGCTGGCGATGAGGTGGACCGTTGGAAGTGCGCCACCACAGACATGATGTCTGATGAGGAGGACGGCGTCGTTGGCGGGGTTCTGGATGGATTGTGCGACCTCCATCCTCTCGTAGCCAGGAGCTCACCGAGCTCTGTGCGACTCTACAGTCGCGATTAGAGAAGACTCCCAAGTACAGGGCCACGCACCGCAGGTGGCTGTAAAATTGACCAAATTCGGACAGAATGTCGCCAGTTCATTTGTTTGTTGTGTGGGCAAATTTGTACAGTTGTGTGTTGTGTTGTCAATAAAGCTCTTTCTTTGAATACTTCCTCCTGGCAATTTTTCCTTTCCTCAATTAATTAATTCATATTTATATTTATAAATATATAAATAAATAAAAATAAATGTGTGTATGTATAAATATACATATATATATATATATATATATATATAAACATATGTATATATATATATATGTATATATATATATATATATACATATATATATATATATATATATATATATATATATATATAAACATATGTATATATATATATATGTGTGTATATATATATATATGTATATATATATATAGTGATAGATCTGCTAACCAATCACTAGTGATTATTCTTGTTTAAAAGACCCAGTGTGACCAATAGTAACACATCTGCCAACGGGGGTGGGGTTTACATTTATAATGACTCATCAGGTTGACCAATAGTGACAGATCTACCAACGTGGGTTGGCTTTACATTTATAATGACCAGATCTGCCAACCAATCACGAGCGATTATACTTGTTTAAAACTAGTGGTTTCATCCAATCCTGAGTGAGGATATTCAAGCCATCTCTGGCCAGGCAGGGTTTCGCCGCTATTCATATGCTAATTAGAGCCTTCGCTGTGGTTCGTTTCCGACAATTTTCGGCACAGACGAACGCGGCGTTTGCAGCCTGTAAATTGTCGTTAACTCCCGAAAATTAGGGAGATTTTCGGGCGTTTACAGGGACGAAAATCCGACTTTTCATGCAGTGTCAGTCCTCGGCGAAGCAGATCCTTTATGGTTCACTTACCTGTGCCAAGAGGCTATCGATTGGTCAGTTTGATCTCGGAAAGCAGGCAAATGTTTGGGCTGTTGGTTGGAAACAACAATGGCTGCTGATGGTTCACGTAGAGGCTGCGATAGTATCTGTTCCATCTGAACTGGAGAGAGGAGCTTAGAAACCCGAAGGTTTCCCTGAAAGAAAACATGTTCGTTCTCCTCCTGACTTGGCAGGAGTTTGATTGACAGATGGTTCATCCACAAACCATCTGGCCAATCAGACGATCACATTAAGTCCCACCCAGAAGCTGAAAATTCAGCAGCGAACCCCACGTCTCTGCCATTAACGTTTTTATGTTTTTATTACAAATGAGGAAATGTGACCTCCATAAAACTCCTCTCAGGGTTTTATAGGAAAGTTTGACCATTTGTGTCTCTCATTAAAGAGATGTGCTCCATGCAATGTCTTTTTTTCCTTGTGTCACACTAATCCCATCCAGACAGAATCATTTAATCCCATTTGGTTCCACACGGTGATTAACACAATTACCAACGTCCGCCTGGATTAGGAGACCCGGAGAAATCGAAAGGTTGGATTCCAACTGTACCAGTGTTTAGATTAGATTTAAGTGGATCGGATTAATGTTGATTGGCTCTCTGTGGGGAAAATGAGCTTGTTGTAGTCGCAAAAATAATATTGTGCAACAGTAAAATCATCCAGTTAAGAATTAACAGTAAAAGATGGATAGATTTAGTCTTTTTTATTATGTTTTTAATACAAACACAAATCATCGGTGCACAAAGATGACGTAGTCGGATAATTGATCACTCTGACTTCTGACCCCACCTCTCACCTGACCCCAGACTATCCAATAGATTAGGTTTGAGTGTCTGCAGATGGAGGATCGATGTCGTATTTCAGAGGAGGATTAGAAGAAGAAGAGGAGAAGAGATAAAAGCCATTGAAGGAGGATGGCTGACCGGAGGTGATAATACCATTCCCTCCACATTACATTCTTCTATAAATTCATGGATTGTAATTTTCTGAATTAGACCGGAAAAAGGGAACTGAGTGCCCGGGAGAGACGGAAAGGGAGTAATAAAAGTTTAATGGAGGGAGGAGAGACAGACAGGGAGACAGACAGACAGGTAGGGAAGAGAGATGGATCAGCCGATCTCCCAACATGACAGCCCCATCAGAGACAGAGAAAATGGTTCTGTCAGGATCTCCGGGTGTTGTATCATTATCCTCTCTGGTCTCAGCTGCTCTGCCGTCCAGCCGTCTAATGGAACAGTCCATGCAAATAGCTGGGGTTAATAGAGCGAGGGACAGGAGGAGCAGGAGGAGGGAGGAGGAGCGATAACACCAGCGTCCAGTGTGTTACACCGCTGTTGCTCTAACGTCAGGTTGGATTTATTCTCAACAGGAGCTCTAACAACACGCATCCTCTCTCTTCATCCTCCCTACAGGCCATTACAAATATATTTATTACACGGTGTCACCCGTTTCAAAAGGTTGGAGGGAATATGGAGCAGAAGCATCCCCGTAACCACGGTGATACTGCAACACCAAATAATCCTGTCCCTGCGTTTCTGTTCGGATCCTGAGGGGAAGAATTCATACAACCAGCGTTTGACATTTTCCTTTTTTTTTTTATATCTCAATCAGATGGATTGCCATGATCTCCCGGGGATCATGTGCTGTAAAAACTTCCCTCGACCTTTAAAACTAATGATTTTCCCCATCAGCCTCGGCTGTTCGTCTTGTTAAGAGCCAATTAGATAAGTTAGCCTTAACGTGTTTCAGACGGTGCTTTAGAGCAACAGGATTTCATTTTGTTCCCGACCGTCTAGACCTGAGTCTTCCTACTTCTTTATAAAAAGACAAACGTTTGTTTTGTGTTCTGAGCTGATGATTTAAAAACAGGTGCATACTCGGTTTTTCCAGGATAATCTGTGAAATAACTTCTTGTCTTCTTTTTCATCGGAGAACTGGTGAAACTTTTTTTTTGCAGGTGAAAATAAAAAAAGATCCTCCAAACACACACAAGTTCTATTAAAACTCACCCAGAAGAAAAACATGAATGTTGAACATCCTGTTTATAAAAACAAACTGTATCTACATGCTTCTACAAACCTCTATTTACTGAGTTTCAGGAGCATCACATCTACTCTCTACGGGAAACTGAACCTCATTAGATCAACATGGCTTCAAGAGAATCTGTGTGAGATCCAGAGATTTCGTGAGATCATGTCGTGATCACGCCAGAAAAAAAACCGACCGGTGGGCAGAGAGAAACAGAGGACACGTAGTTATGTGGAGAAAACAAGCTTCTCGTCTTCCCACCAGACACACCGTCACTCCCCCGATATAACGCTTCTTAAAATAGCCGGCGGCCTGGCGGGTCCAGACAGCCGGCAGACGGACGGTGGCTCCACGCAGGACGCCGACAGGCCGACTGGCAGCTGCACTCACGACTCAGCAGGTCCTCCATGCAGCGTTTTAAACATGAATGCATCTCCGTCAAACCATTCCGACGCCTTGCTGTGGTGGTGAATCATTGCAGAGCCTAGCTGGTGTGGTGGGATGCATTTCACCAAGAAATGATTATAAAATATATAAAATCCTATTCTGCATCATTTGTACTCGGGAGGAATCACAAGAAATACAATATAGTTTTCACTCAAAGTGACACTGGATCACTGCTCTTGACCTTTGACCTGAACAACTCCACACACAGCGGTGCAGGGCAGTGTGTGGCGGTGGTAGCGTGCTGCGTTGACAGTAGCTAACGGAGCATCGATCTGCCCTGCAGTGACAGAGGCTTCACCCTCCGCCAGCTTCAGGCTGCAGAGCTAATTCCCTCTAATCAGTCCACTGATGTAATAAAGTGGGTGTGACTGAGGAGAGGGAGACTAATGCAGAGATGTGGTCCACGTGTCTGAGGGGAGCATAAACACCAGGACACCAGCTACAGGCTTCTAGCACTGTTTAAGGCCACCTTAGTGGACCGGCATTTCATTTTCTCCACTGGGGGGGGGGCAGCATGAGGGCGTTTCATCAGCTTTTATGGATTCTTTTTTTTATAAAATATGTGTATATATATATTTTTTATATATATATAAATATATCCCCCCCTCCAATTTTTTTTTTATTTTAATATATATATAAAATGTATTATCCCCCCCCCCCCCCCACCACCAAAAAACCCCCCCCAAATATAATAATTAAATGTATAAATATTTTTTTAGAAAATGTATTCTCCCCCCCTCCAAAAATGTTTTTATTTAAACATTTTTTGTAAAATAAAATGTGTGATTTTATGAAAAAAACTACATATTTATCTATGATGAAATGGTTCCAGTAGCTGTGAAAATCATCCGAACCCACAGAGGATCATGTAATGTTGATGAAATCTAAGCATCTGTACTAAACATCTCTTCCCCAGACGCTCAGCATGTTGAAAGTTTTCCACTCAATAATGCAACACACTGAAGATATTACGAAACGTGTGTGTACGTTACCATATCATTCACATTCTTACTTCTGTAAGTGTGATATGGTATTGATTCTTATGCTCTGGTGGTACTGGTGGAACTGGTCTGGCCATTTAGATGTATGTGAACTTTCTTCTCCCTGTGACTTGATTGCATGATTGGAAGCCACCTGCTGTTCACGCCGTGAAGCGCATCGGTGCTCTAATAACGCAGCAGCGTGGTATCTTAAAGTGTGGATGACATGAAGCGAGGCGGCGCTCGGATTAGAGGCGTCGGGACGCTCACTTCCTCCCTGGCTCTGCCCTCTGAAGCTGGAACAGGAAATGAGGAGTGAGCCTCTTGATTGTTCGCTCTGATTCCCGGCTACGTTTTTTCCTTTTCATCCCGTCACTCTCACATTCCCTTTTATTGTTTCTACTTCTCTTTTTTTGACTCTCATTCTGTTGGCTCTTCCTGTGAGCAGATAAAGGGGATGTAGATGAGCAGCGCTGGTGTTGGCTGCCGGGCAGATGGCCCCGATAGACAAAGCGGCTGCTGAGAGCTCGGATAAAGGAGACACTTTGATGCTTTTGTGCTTCTTTATCTCTCCAAAATGACTTTTTCATGGATGCCCTCCCAAAAAAAAAATACACTTGTGTTTAAGGTCCCGTGCTGCGACAAACAGACCTCACCTGGACCTTGAAACGCCGTGAATGAAAATGCCGAGCGCAGCTCTATTGTACCGCGTGAATACATAACCTTGTGGAGTTGTGAGCCGCCGTAATGTATGCACACTACTTTACAGAAAGTGGTTCGGTCAGCACACATGCATGGCTGACTGCTGAATCAAGAGCCAGAATAGTCCTCGGGATGTCCTCATCTGGGATTGTGGGCGCTCCGGTGCTGCAGTCCAGCCGCATCGCTGGCTTGTAATCACGGCGAGGGCCCTCCTCGGTGGTCGTTTCCTCACAGGCAGCGCTGTGTGTTGTGATGGTTACAGGTGTCCTCTGGCAGATAGTGTTTACTATTAGGGGTCGACTTTCCACGATTCGATCGAAGGAGCCTGATGCGACTGCCGATCTCGTAGTCAAATCATCGGCAAAACATGGCTGAACGACCCGCTGACCCCTGGAGCTCCCGGAGAGACTTTTACTGAGCTTTTTCAATCAATGAGCAAAAAAACATGATTCGACGATCGAATGTAGGCAAAGCTTGACCAATCAGATTCGACTATGTTAATTATGAGGTATTATTATTATTTTTTATGTTCCTGACAATGTCTCCGATCTGAGGTGCATGATGCTGATGTCACAGATAGAACAAAAGTGTTAATACTTGACCTTTACTGAAAAAGGCCCTTTAAAGGAGCATTTAGTGGTGAGGTTGCAGATCACATCCAACAGAATGCCCTTCGCCCCTCCCGCTCCAAGCGTGTCGGATACCGATGGTGGCCTCCGGGTGGCGTGAAAGCGTGGCCTGAAGTCTAGAGCCAGTGTTTGGTTCTGGGCTGCTGTAGCTACTGCATTATGTCTGATTAAATTCAACTTCCAACACAGGTTTTCTACGTTTTTAGGTTTCCTGACGCAACAAAGTACTTGTTACGAAACTGGAGTTTGTAAAGTCCAGAGGTTATACACACACAAGACACGAACACCAGTCTCCTGGGTGAAAGTCCTGTGTTTGTTCCACTCCCACCCGCCTTCTGCAGACTCGGTTGCTCTGACGGTCTAATAAGGTTGCATTATTAGATATTTCCTTTTCATTCTAAACTGCATGAATACTCACACACATATTTCTCTATGTTTGCAAAAAAAAGTTTTTAAAAAAGGTGATTTTCCATTATTTTAAAAAGCGATGAAATATCTTGTGCATCTGAAGGTCTTTGTTCTGTTCTGAAAGCCCCGGCAGCGAAGGTGACCTGGTGGTGCTGCGAGGGCTGCTGGATCTATTGTAATGTGGCAGCAGAGTTGGTTTAATCCCCGTCCCAGTGCAGCCTAATCCAAATGGAGCGCTGAATAGTCCTAAAGCTAATAGCCTCCCAGGAGCTTCTCCATTGGCTCGGCCTGCAGATTAATGCAAGGTCTATTCCAAGCTGTTTCCAGTCTGTGCTTCGGTGTCTAAGTATGAGTGGAATTTTCCCTTCCGGCCCGCTCGGCTGAAACTCGTCTTCGTTGTACTTCGTTTTAACCCTGAATTAACTGGGCAAGTTGCCCAACAACTAGGTTGATGTTTTGCATGTGCTAACAGCTTCTGTAAAGCGCCTGTGCTTGTCTGGGAGAAGGTCTCCAAACCAAAGCCTTGTTTGCTTGCTCGTCAATCCAGCAGTTCAGATCATTCTTGTACAGAGTGAGTGGTATTCTAGTTTTTATCAGAAAAACGATGCCATGATGGAAACTTATCATGAGTATGAATACTGTCAATGTGACAAATTAGGCAATTAATTTGTCTGTAAGTGAAGTGAAGGCAACTCAATGTCCAATAACAGCAATGCCAGATCACCTCGGGGGAAGTTGGCACATTTTTTTGCCATTTTTTGGTGATGTGCTCTTTGAAAACCGAGCTTTAACCCGCCTCAACTGTCTCATGTGTTCATTGTTAATATACGAATGCAACACAATCTAAAGAGTGTTGCATTAATGTATAGAAATGCACACAAAACCAAACCCGAGAGCGGTCTCTAAAGGTGCAGAAACCCGAGTGCTGGTTTGTTGAAATGCACACTGTGTAATGGGTCTGAGCCTATAACCTCACGTATTCAGGAATCAAACAAATCATCAGACTCACACCAGCTCGCTGCGCATCCTCCCACCTGTGATGGATTTTCCCAATGCAGCGACTAAATCTACCCATGAATTAAACATTTTGTTCTCTGCGTTTCAACAACAACAACAACACTGTGCTCCTGCAGCTCCACTCCCACCTCGACATCCGAGTCAGACCGGCCCGCTTTCCCCCCGAACCAGAGGCAATTTAAGGCATAATGTCCGACATGGGGCATCATCGTGTCATTTTATGAACCCATTCAAATGGCTGCACTTTCTTCCTTAATATCACAGAGGAAGCAGTGGATAGTAACAATGAAATTGCTCCGTGTTACATTAAGCCGAAGACCCTGTGGGATTCATTTTGTCTAAATGACGATATAAATTTAAGGCCTGAAGCTGTCGGCACAAGTGTTCATATCAGCCTCATACAGTCCTTCACTTTGTGTAGTTTTATTTTTAATGTCAGGTGATTATCAGCCAACATATCAGGATGCATTGTTTTCTTTCTTTACTGCCACCATGATGACTTACTTCTCTCTTTTTTATTTGATTTCAAGTGATAGAATACAATTTTGAACATCAGGAATTAATATCAAGAATAATGTGGGATAATATGATAAACTAAGATACAACTAAATATATATTTATATATATATAATAAAACAATAAAAAAAATAATAGTAATAATAAAAATAATGATAGTTATCTTTCATTATTATTTACTTCTGGAGAAAGTGGTAAAAACTCTAAAGTCCATAAAACTGTGAAAGATATACTGACTGTAGAGACTCTAACCTGATTTGTCCATCCTTGTCTAACAGGGTTTACTATAAACCACCAGGAAGAGAGCCTCCTCCTCCTCCTCCTCCTCCTCCTCCTCCTCCTCCTGCTCCTCCTCCTCCTGCTCCTCCTCCTCCTCCTCCTCCTCCTCCTCCTGCTCCTCCTCCTCCTCCTGCTCCTCCTGCTCCTCCTCCTCCTCCTCGCCTCTCTCTCAGCTTTAGTATGAAATTGGTTTCTAAGTGATTTATAAGCGATGAGAGGCTTATAAGGAGTTTATGCTGTAACTCTTCATTACTATACAATTAACCGCCTTCTTCTGTGTGTGTGTGTGTGTGTGTGTGTGTCTGGTGTGTGTGTGTGTGTGTGTTTAAACCATTTAAAAAGCACCTTATGAGTCACCTAATGACTTTAAGGCTCGGCGGATGTCATTAAGGGCTTTTTTCCATGAATTCATGACTTCATTTTCTCAAATCTCAGGTGCAGGATGTGTGATACTGAGAGACGTTTTATTTTTAATAAAGACAACCAAACAGAGGACATTGTAAATAAGAAGAAGTTGCCAGCTCCCACATGGACTCACCTGCGAGTCTGCACACTGAAAACAAACGCCCACATGAACGACCCTCATCTCTCTGTGTGGATGTGAGACGTAGTGAGATTTCTGATCATAACGATGCTGCTCCGTGATAGTAAACACGTTTCCTCTTACACTGGTGTTGACTGGTTTATATTTCCTGTTCAGCCGTTTATGCTGTAAGTTATGAGCGTTCCGCCGCTAACGACAGCCAAATGGCCGACACGGCTGCTGTCAAACTCTAAATGTGTAAATCGAAAACTCTGTGCTCGGCGCGCCACAATCAATATCTCATCCTCAGGACAGGAAGATATTACTTCTCGGCTCAGCGTGTGTGTGTCTGTTTATGTGTGTGTGTGCATGATTATGGCATTATGCTGCATGCTGGGGGGCATGTTGAACGCTGCAGGGTTGAATACGATGCAGATGTGAAAAGGAAAAACTCACTCATTTATTCCAGCATGAGGATCAATTAGAAAGCTCGCCGTCGGCCAGAGTGGCAGCGAGACGCTGGAACGCCGTCACGTGTGTGGTGTTGTGTTTCCTGTGTTGTTGTTGCCTCACATCGACTCAGAGTTCTTGTTGGGATTCTGTACACTTAAGTAAGTCAACATAAAGTAACACAAAGCAAAGTAGCATGAAAGCAAAGTAACGTAATAAAAAATAATGCATAACATAAAATAACGTGATACAAAAATAACATAACACAGTGCAACGTGGCGCACCGTAAAGTAGCATGACACAAAGTAGCATGACACAAAGTAGCATGACACAAAGTATCCTGACACAAAGTAGCAAGAAAACAAGCTGATACAAAGTAGCATGACGCAAAGTAGCTTTAAATTAATCTGCTGCAAAGTAGCACAAAATCAATCTGCTGCAAAGTAGCACGGAATTAATCTGACGCAAAGTAGCACGGAATTAATCTGACGCAACGTAGCAAGAAAGCAAGCTGACTCAAAGTAGCCTGACGCACAGTAGTATGATGCAAAGAAGCATGATGCAGTGCAACACAAAGCAAACGGGTAGCAAAATAATTCGACTCAAAGTGAAGCAACACAAGTTAACAAAAGTAACACAAACTACAACCTCAAACACCAACATGAATGAACCGGTACTAACCCCGACCCCAGAGTGATATATCACCATGACAACAGCACAACATCAGACTCTGGTAACGAGGTGAACCGTGAGTTACAGTTAGGAACTCTGGAAGGATAGAACTGACGGACGCCCGCCGGCTCTGCCTGCAATCCAGTTACTGCTTCTCCTTGTCGACACGTTCAACCAATGGAATGACGTTACCGAGCTACAGGAGACGTTGGAGACGGAGACGTTGGAGACGGAGACGTTGTGGCGTTGAGAGGCGTGACTGCATCATGGTGTTTCATTGGCTTTCCAGTTTGCAGGCTTGGTGCTCGATGTGGGAGAGTCCAGTAACAAAGGCTGAGATGGATTTTATTCAAACACATACCGTTCTTAGAAAGGTTTTGCCCATGACCCACCGTGCTCACTTCCATAAAAACACAACTCACGTGGGACGTGGCCTTCCTTCAGTGATTTCTAATAACTGCAGACAGAGATGTGTTTTTAATGCAATGCAATCTGCCATGGTCTAAATCCCTAAATTAAAAATTCCACCACAAATCAGGAACCATATGTCCAACAAACAGAGCGCCCGTCTCCTAATTGAAGTTCCTGTGTGAATCTGTATCTTAGCATCTGTTTAGCTTCTCTTCTGGGTCAAGAGCTCCAGAGTCTGCAGCGTGAATCATTCATGAGGATAGTATTCCGACTGCCAGTTCAGAGGCTCGTCTGGCTTCACGGCGTGGTGAGTCACTGTGTTTCACCGAATCTATGGATAATTGCTGGTTGTGTGTGGACAGAACATTTGGTCAATGCAATACACCACCTTTGGACTCCGGTCCAGCAGTTCAAATTCTACCTGAAGTCGCTACTGGGGGAACAAAAGGTCCATACCGTATCTGGTCCATACAGTATCTGGTCCATACAGTATCTGATATATATAGTATCTGGTCCATACAGTATCTGGTCTATACAGTATCTGGTCTCTACAGTATCTGGTCCAGTATCTCTACATTCCTGTCTGACCACAGAGCTACAGCATCTCCACCCTCACACAACCAAATCTACATCCTCCTTCTCACCGCCTGGGGAGGTCCAACTAGTTTCTGTTTGTTTTGTTTCTCTCCGTTCTATCGATTGCTTTTATTTAACCTTTATTTCACTGTGAAAGTCCCGCGAGACAAAACTACCATCAATAACAATCCCAGCTGAGCACAAAAGAAGAGTTTCGTCTGCTAGAATCAGAAACAATGACACAAAGTGACTTCATTCCCGTTCTTAAAGACCCGAACAGAAGGTCGTGTGTCTTGTTTAATTAGACCTCGTAGATGTTTCCTTTCATTGCCACAGGGTCCGTTACAGGGAAAAAAGACAGTTTTACTTACATCTGTGAAAGCGTTGGGAATATTAAGGAGCAGCTACCTAGCAGAGCGAGTCTGATGTATGTTGGATGTTTCATTAAAGTGCAGCCCAAGTTTTTCTTCTGCTCCCTTATCACTCGCTATCAGTGGCTCCCTGTAGACCTGCACTTGTACTTTATTGGCTATAACTCTGAGTGACACAGTAAAATTACCCCAAAATGATGAGAAAGGTCAGATCCCCCCCCTTTATATTCTCCATTAAAGCCAGAATTCCAATGTTTAATAAACGACAACCATCACATATTGTTTGTGCGGCTCCTCCCGAGGAACGCCACTCGTACTGCTCATCTAGAAAAATACTTTGTGTCATTTATCTGTAGGAACCAGGAGAAAAGATTTACGTTGTGTATTTAACACATACAGTATACGACTCATCAGACATATTCTGTTCATGACAACCTCCCTTATCTGACAGCTGTGAGTAGTTTTCACTCTGCACACTGTGTTGTTGTAGCGGTGTGGCGATATGCTGACGATACCATGATGTGTAAAGATAGTGTGTAAATGATCACAGACGTTTTCTCTCCACCAAATCTGTGTGGAAATCGTCAGGAGGAGAGCTGTTAGTCATCTTTTCGTAATGGAGGTTTCATTGAGTTTCTTTGTGATGCGTTCAAGCTCCATTCAGTAAAAAGGACAGTTGGGCAAAAGTTTTACAAAAAAAACTGTCAAAAAATCTAGTTTAAACTTGTTGGTTTGCTTGTCTTGTTCTTTTCTTCCTCTTTGAGCACTTGGGAAAGCCATATAAAACCTACATATTGCCATAATGTCGCAGTGAAAGTCGGATATCACGACGGCCCTAATTGCACCACTCCACTTCCCACAGTGCATTCATAAAAGTTGACAGTAAATACACCGGAGTGGACGGGTTGCTCACTCCAATCACAGGGGATTCGTCTCCATCAATACAGCCGCTCACAATATTTCCCACGTGGCTTTAGGACGCAGGTTTTGGACGGGGACGTTGTACGGAGAAGTCGTTAGCGACGCTAATTAGGCGAATCAGAAAGGAAATGACAGCGAGTGCCGCCGCTGTGAAGCCGAATCTGTGATCTTTAGCCGCAGAGAGTCAAGGAGATGGGAGATGATTTAAATGTTCGAGGCCCGGAGCTTCAGAAGCTGGTTTCCTGTCATGTTAGGGGAGGCGAGGGGAGGAAATGTGATCTCTTTGAGTGTGTGTGTGTGTGTGTGTGTGTGTGTGTGTGTGTGTGTGTGTGTGTGTGTGTGTGGAGGCAGAGGGATGTAGTCACCCTCTCTGAGTCACAGACAGCCAATTATAAAAACCCAACGGCCAGCTCTCTCTCTTTCTCACACATTTCCTTCCTCTCTCGCCCTCCACCTCTCCCTTTTCTTTTCCTCCCTCGCTCCGGTTTTCACTCTCCATATAAATATCTGCTTCATTAATAAACCCTGCTGAGGTAAAAATAGTAGAGATGGGGGGGTGAGAGAGAGAGAGAGGGAGGTGAGGAGTTTAAAGGAGATGAAAGGAGAGGAGCTGAGGAGACAGTAGATTAAATTAGATTTGTTTTGACTCTATTCATGTTTAAATGGAAATTAAATCTTCTCAATGGGAGGTGCATTAGAGCGAGATCCCGACAACATTCGCTGTTTTCCACTTTCCGCTCCGCTTAATTGATCAGTCGGCTTCGTGTCGGGAGGAAAGCGCTCTGCTTGTCTTGTTTAAACTCGGAGCAGAAGACATCGCCGCGGTAACGAGTGAACGCTGCTGCCGGAACCAACGCGTGTTCTCCGAGTCAAAGGATGAACTACAAATATGGAGACAGTTTTCTCACGTGGAGAGTCCTTCATCAGACATCTCAGGGCTCCAGACTGCGACCAAATGGTCGCATTTTGCGACTTAAATCTGTGACAGTGCGAGTAAATTTTTAATCTACTCGCGCATGCGCGACCAGTAAATTTGCTGTTTTTTTTTGTTTTTGTTTTTTTTATGGACAATGGTGGCGAAGCGGACTATCAGCTCGTACTTTCTACCCAGTTGTGTTAAACATAATGGGCCCTAGTTTCGTAGACCAGGCGCAGTCAGCTCTCAGTGCACCTGCGCCACGCCAACGGGGTGTGTCCGCCTGGACTTTGCAAGTTTCGTGCACCGCGCAGGCTCGCACAGGCACGCCTCCCGTCTCGCCCACCCGCGCAAGTGGGAAAGAGGGAGGAGAAGAAGGCGTGAGTGGGAGACGAGGAGGAGACGAGGCGTGGACTGGGATTAATACAGCAGATTCAGATCTTCACCAATCAAATGAGCTCCTCTCCTCACCTTTAATGCGTTAGGGGAGGTTCAGTGCAAGTTCCGTCACTTGACAACCCAATGACAGAAGCAGCGCCGCCGCTCCCACCACGCTCATCACGCGCTGTGCGCGCGTATCATAATAATAACAATGCCCATATTATAAAAAACAGGAGAGAGAGAGGGAGATGTTTTGGTCCGAGAGGCTGAGTTTCCGTTACGCGTGCCATCCGCCTTTGATCTGACGTCAGATGTGACGGGACAATCTATATAGATATAAATTCACGTGTTGATTCAATGAGTTGCATTAAATAGTGTTTGTTGTGATTATTTATTGCATTTAATGTGCCTGGAACTGTGGAAACCTGCCTGTGAGATCTCGGTGACGTGTGCGCACTGCGCGCCGTCAGCCAAACTTCCACTCCGCCAGCTGTGATTCGCATTGAATGAATGGACTTTATTTACGCCTTGTGCCGAAAGTAGACCAGGTTGGAGCTGGCGAGCTTTCAGCGCAGTCTCGGCGAGGCTTTTTGCCACGAAACTTCCGCTACGCCAAGCTGAATCTGTGACGCCTCCCCCTGCTGCGCCGCCACACCCATCTTGGCGCAGGCGATCCACCAAACTGCCAAACTGACCGTGCGCAAGGCTGCGTGGGTCGAAACTTGCATTGCGCCGGCTCCGCCACCCTGCGCCGCCCTGCGCTGCGCCACGAAACTAGGGCCCAATGTTCCGGAGGACACAAACGTCGAGAATGAGTCCGACTCAGACTGTGAGGAGACGGTCGTGGCGAAAAAAGCCTGTTTAACTGGTTAATGTTGTTAAAACTGTTGCACAATAAAATATGAATTCATAAGATTGTAGTTTCTGCATTTATTGTCAAAGCATTTATCAGTAATACAGTGAAAATTATAGGAAAACTTTGCAAGTCGATTTCGGTGTGCGCTCCTAAATTTTCTGCTTGCGCCCCTAAAATTTTAAGTTAGAGGCCACTGTGCTCCTAGTGAAAAATGTTAGTCTGGAGCCCTGCATCTTCTGTTCTTATTTCTTATAGTTATTTGTTTGTTATTTATTATTATTTTTACAGTTTTGGAAACCATTAAATAATGTATGTATTGCCAATTCAACATATAGTTTTTAAGCTTACAGTTTATTCACTTTAGAAACACATATAGCCGATATAAACAAGTTGCTTGGTTCCGCTAACACCGGATGTTTGCCGTTGCTATGACAACAAGTGAAAGCTATCGCTAGCATCTTTACCCAACCGCCCAACAACCACTGGCCCAAATACGCCGACGTAGAAATCACATACAGCCATCCTGGACCGTAGGAGGCTCCGGGATCCTGGACCGTAGGAGGAACCGGGATCCTGGACCGTAGGAGGATCCGGGATCCTGGACCGTAGGAGGATCCAGCAGCCCTGAAGCCCTCCCACACAACGTAATGTTCAAATTAAACATTAGAATGAATCCTAAATTCTACCAGCTGTGGTCAAAGGGAGAGAGCAGGTGGGCAGCAGCAACTGAACTAATGCACCCATTATTATTATTATAATTATTATAATTATCATAATGTTGTTCTTCCAGCTGGCTCTTCCTCCTCCTCCTCCTCCTCCTCCTCCTCCTCCAGCAGGGCTGCTGCTTTGTTTAATATCTGGTGATGTGTTTATTTTCCAGGTGTTTGCTGTTTAATGTGTGTTATTGATTCACAACACAACGAAATAATCCCACTGAATGGTGTGGAGTCTCACTTCATCAGAGGTGTGTGTGTGTGTGTGTGTGTGTGTTTGAAGTTTTAATCTAATTACTAAAATGTTGTTAGATTAAATTATGAATCAGCGAGTGCTGCCGTGCCTTTGTCTGAATAATTAGGATCATTAATTTATCACTGCTACATCAGTTTCTTCTGATCCACCTTGATAGTCTTTTATTAGTCTTTGTTCATGCTGATAAATAAATCTGCATCTAGAACATCAGGTGTATTTCCATTGGATCTGTGCGTTTTCTCTCTTTTTTTATGAACATGGTATCTTTAAAAGGCATTTTTCTTGATAATTCTGGTGTTTTGAATTTGGATTTTTTTGTGATAATGGATGGGATCTCATATTAACTGGAGACTGACCACAAAGACACAAAACCCTCCCTGTGTGTCTGACCTTGTTGTTAAATGTGCTGCACAAACGAAGGTTGACTTTGTCTCGTGATCCGCGTGTGTGAGTGTGTGTGTGTGAGTGTGTGTGTGTGTGTGTGTGTGTGTGTAGCTGTTATTTAACTTGATGAAGAGGTGTGTGTCCCGGCTGTATTGGCTCGGACAGCTGTGCTGCCAGGAGCAATACAGTCGTCATGCACCATCTGCCATGCACACACACACACGCACACACACACACACACACACACACACACACACCAACATGTTGTGATGTAAGTAAACCGGCACATCCACCACCTGGCGTGGCCCTCAGCTACGTACTGCTGTCTGTCTTGGTTTACCTCTCTTCACACACACACACACGCTATTCTTCTCTGTCACATACACTTTCTTCTGGTGTGTGTGTGTGTGTGTGTCTCTGTGTGGAGCCTGCCAACCTACTAGTGTATTATAATTAGCCTATATGCCTTTGTAACGGCTCCACCTAAACACCAATATAGCTCTCAGGGGGCAATGACAGGTGCTGCAGTGTGTGTGTGTGTGTGTGTGTGTGTGCGTGTGTGTGTGTGTGTGTGTGTGTGTGTGTGTATGTGTGTGTGTGTGTGTGTGTGTGTGTGTGTGTGTGTGTGTGCGCGTGTGTGTGTGTGTGTGTGTGTGTGTGTGTGTGTGTGTGTGTGTGTGTGTGTGTGTGTGTGTGTGTTAATGCCTAACGAGCATGCTCCTTAACAACAGAACAACCCTTTCTACCCGACCCAGCCGTGTGAGACAGTGACTCTACAGACTAATGAACTCTCACTGTTCATGTTGTCATTTACATAATTAAGGTAGTATTAAGGTAGTATTTCATGCAGACATACCTGATCCCATAGATCTGCCTCTGTAAGTCCTCTAAACAATAAGCAGGAGCATTAATATCAACATGCTTCCTATGTGTCCTGGAGAATCAGCTGTTTCCTCTCTGGCTCCACCTTCTTTCTTTTCTATTATTTGAGTGACAGATTTGATTTGTATCGACCGGTGATTGCCGTTAACCTTTGACGCCGCACGTTTTTTGCGTTTTTTTCCCCCAGCATCCTTTGCGGTCCCCTAGACCACAACACAAACTCCACAAATGAATGGGAGGAATGGTGGTTTGACATTGGTTGCTTTAAGGGTTTAGGGTGATGTGGACCGGTTGGCCACGACCTCATAAGCTTTCTCTCATTATTTTAATACACAGAGGACTCTGGACAAAACTACTGCTCAAACATATATATGTAAATGTGTCTCATGCACTTTTTTGGATTTGCTGTGATGAATCCCGTTTTTAAGCTGTCAGGCCTTTAACTAACTCAGCGTGCTTTCTGGCTCCAACGACTAACACTTCCTTTAATCTGTCTGGTGTTTCCACTGCATCTTAAGAAAATTGGGCACATTTAGACTGTTGATGGTTTAAAGTTGGGCACGGCAGCACAATAGAAACGTACGAGGTGGTTTAACTCCTGTTGTGTGATCCGTTTGGAGAAGTTCCCAACTTAACGAGCCGGTTAATGACAGGTGGACCGGCTGGAACACAATCCAAATACTGCTGCTTGTTTTTTACTTTCTGTTCTTTGTTTGTTTTCATCCAAATGATAAAAGCAGAAAGCCTAGAGGCTGCAACCATTTATTACTTCACAGGAAACGGGTATTTTCTCTCTGAGATTAACAACATGGTGAGGCATTTGCATACCAGAAATATACGTTTTTTTGGCTTCAATAAATCATTTGAAGCCCCGGGTTGGGAACTGCTGGTCTACTGGGCTGCATGAAAATGTACTCTGCTTATACCATGACTTATTAGTTGCACAATACCATACATATAATATATATGGCATCTATGATAGAACAGAGGAAAGAAGATCTCCATATTTGAGGGACTGAAAACAGCATTTCCTGACATTTCTTTATGAAAAATGACTTTTGATGATGAACAGATGATGAAAATAGTTGGTGATTATATTTCTGTGGATCTGTTAGTGGAATTAGTTTTCCTTTCATTTGTGGTCCTTCTGTAAAAAGCTGTCTCCAAACATCATGTTGGTTGTTTAGAGGACAATAACATCTCATTTAATGTGATGAACAAGTGACAGAATAAGTAGACTGAAAACTGACCATTGGATTGGTACAAATATGGAGTTTACCACAGCTGGAAGGGGCTGGAAAAGCATGGAAATGCACCTGGAAATACATTTAAATCTCTACACAGAGGGCTGATTTTAGGTTTTATTATTTGAACATTAGAAACCTGATTTCAGGTGAAGTATGAGTGAAGCAGCAGTCTAAAACATGGGAGCAGCCTCTAAATGACACTTTGCGATATCACCGTGGAAACGTAGCTGCAGTATGGTATTGTGTTTTGTATTATGTGACAGTCATTGTGAGACTCAGTGAAAGCCTCGCCGGATAAATATTGGTTCTGGGAAACATGACAGTCTTTTGTGTGTGTGTGTGTGTGTGTGTGTGTGTGTGTGTGTGTGTGTGTGTGTGTGTGTGTGTGTGTGCAGCTACAGTGGACTCTGGTGGCCTGTTACTGTGTTGGTCTTTGTTTATTCATGTGCTTCTGCTGAAGTGTGTGTGTCAACAGTTCAGTGTGTGATTTAGTGTGTATTTGCGTATTTAGGGAAGTGATGAGGCATGTAGGATATTAGAGCGAGCATAGTTTATTTCCTGTTCCCACTGTCAGTGTGTGTGTGTGTGTGTGTGTGTGTGTGTGTGTGTTAGCGTCTGGGAAGCTGCCCAGAATAGGACGCACCCCCTCCAATCACCAGCTGTTTACCTCAGATAGCTGCCACTAAATTTGGAGGACCACACACACACACACACACACTGTCACTCACTCTCCGCCACCGTCACACTTGATTGGGCGATCGTTGGATGACACCGATGGAGGTCTGAACGGCTTCTATAAAACAGCAGCCAGCTGGCGGCGATGAAACGCTCGTGAACCTTGAAGGTGACGAGTCCAAGCGGATCCATGTGACCCAGCAAAGACCGTAGACCTGGAGCTGCTGTGGTCCGTCTGCAGGACTCGAGCCAGCAAAGACCGTAGACCAGCTCTATTATAGACACTGGGGTGGAATATTTCTGCTTTTGTTCTTAGGTTAGACCTTAGAGGAAGTATGGAGACACAAATCAATATTGGTATTCATTCAAAACACCTTGGTCTGCTGTAACGAGGGCCCGGGTTTCTCACCGACAACCTCGTTAATGGAGATGAATTGGTCACGTTTGAATAGAAATATGAATGTGTGAATGAATGTAACTGTCATGTTGTATGTCATTATTATAATATTATACTGGTGGATATGCAGATGTATGTAAATGAGGGTCTACATGGATTTCCCTCTGATGATGGTGTTGATGTGGTTCAACACATTGTGGTCCTCCTGGTTCTGGTTCCTTGTGTGTAAACCAGAAGTTTATGTTGACGGACCCTCGACGGCCTTCTTTCTTTCTTTCTTTCTTTCTTTCTTTCTTTCTTTCTTTCTTTCTTCTGAGGACTTTAGTGGATAAAGACTTGTTAATATGGACTATTAGTTTGATTCTCATATGAGTTTTCTCATAGCGATTCTTTATTTTTGTCATGTGTGCTATTTCCTCTCCAGAACCCCTTGAGCGTTCAAACGAACACTATTATTATTATTATTATTATTATTATTATTATTATTATTATTATTATTATTATTATTATTATTAATAGTGGATTGTTAAAGTGGGCATGAAAGAGAAAACACATATCAGTCGTGGTATTTTTTATTGTATTTGGAAAAATGAAGCCCAGCGAGTCGCTTCATTTTAAAAGATGCTGCATCTGGTGTGTATAAGAGTTTCTATATGGATGGAGATGATTTATTTGACTGAACCTTCATGAAAGGAGGAACGAAGGAACACTGAGTGTCCTCCAGACGGATTTCCATTTGTCTCATAGCAACAGCCGGCAGGAAACAGGACATCAGCACTTTGAAGAGAAGGTCATCCGACTGCTGGCTGGGAGTGTGTGTGTGTGTGTGTGTGTGTGTGTGTGTGTGTGTGTGTGTGTGTGTGTGTGTATGTGTGTGTGTGTGTGTGTGTGTGAAGAAGAGGAGCACACTAACACACCTGTACAAGGTATCTACATATGGATAGCAGGTGTAAACAGGCACACACACACGCTGTGCATTATTACCAGTATGAGGTGCCCGTTCACAACACTCCCATTGGATCAACGGTGCATTCAAAGACCAACCCAAAGGGTTTGAAAGCTGTGTTTCGACAGTCACGTCCACCTCGGGCTTCATTTATAATTCATATTCCTATTTTCAAACATCAGAAACCAGTGAGGGCCGTCTCAGCTGCAGGCTCAGCTGTGGACACGTAAACACGCTTTTCAGCTTGCATTGCTAACATGCTACGTTAGCATTAAGCTCACGGTGCAGCTGAGCGTACGCATGCCTAACGTCGCACGTTTGAGAACATGAGGCGGAAACCACAGCAGCTGGCCGAGTAAACACCGACTTATTCATCACGATGATCAACAACAACAACAACGACGACGACGGATGCATTATACATGAGCTGTTATTCATTCCAGGGGGAGTTCTTTCTATAAGACCTTGAACTCACCATACAGTCGTTCTCGACGGAAGCGTCTTCAGATGAATGTGATGGAAGATATCCACATTGTTCACCCAGCAGACAAACAAACAAACGCACCTCTCTAAGGTGTACACAGCATTAACAGTCGTTAGGTTCAGTGTGTGTGTGTGTGTGTGTGTGTGTGATTTCCCCTAACTGTGCTGATTATGCAGCGTTATTCATCCTTTATTCTAATTTTATTTCATAGGTTTAAATTCAGTTTGTCTGTTTGTGAGTTGTATCAGAGTGTGAGGACTCACTCGCCAACTGGGAGAAAAAAGCCAATACAGAGTCCTAGTAGTGTGTGTGTGTGTGTGTGTGTGTGTGTGTGTGTGTGTGTGTGTGTGTGTGTGTATAACAGATGAGAGGCGGGGAAGGCCAGGGGGAGAAACACAACTCTTTTTCAGCATCACTTCCTGCAACATTCAGCCGTGAGGCATCACTAGACGAGACCTGAATCACAGATTGGAGATCCAAGAAATATTACAAAGTGTGTGTGTGTGTGTGTGTGTGTGTGTGTGTGTGTGTGTGTGTGTGTGTGTGTGTGTGTGTGTGTGTCTGTGTGTGTGTGTGTCTGTGTGTGTGTGTGTTGCTTGAGAGACAGTTTAAATTCAGGATTGTGTTGTTCATTGATCTGGCTGATGTTCACTTTAAGGTTTCTGTATATTTATGCGTTATGGACGCACTTTTAAAGTCGAGATGACATTTTTAAAAAGCTGTGTTAGCCCTTTTAGGTAGCATCGCTGACGTTACATTTGAGCCCGCCCACTTTTTAACGATCCAATCACATGGGAAGGATTTATATAAGTTCCTTCACTTAAGACGCTCTGACTTCCCTTTCACCTTTAGATCTCCCCGTTTACTTCCCAACACCGCCGAGGAGAGATTCATGTCAACATCAGACTCTCAGGAGTGAAACTCGTGTTACCGAGTGAAAATGAATTACAGTTATTTTTTTTACTGATAAAGGCTGCGGCTCAGTGGATGTTCCCTGGACAAATTAAAGCTGAATATTGTTTCTAAATGATTATCACAATACGACACTCATGAGCATTTGATGTGAAGAATTGGTTTTGAAGAGATGCTTTTTAATTGGTTTTCACAAGGTATCGTCCCTCACTGGCATGTTTCACCCAAACTGGGTCAGATTCACTTCAGCGTCCCGGGAGACGGAATTAGTTTGACTTCAAACATCGGCAGTGACTCTCAGGTAGTTCAGAAGAATCAGCCCCCGTCGTCTGTCTTGTAGTGGTGAAAGCATCTCCTGCTTGAATGGATGTGACACGCCGGGACGGAAACAAACGACCACGTTTTCCTGCAGTAACCTTGAGCAAGGCAGTCGGCGTGCCTCATTAAGGGATCGGCTGTACTCCCGAGGCTCAGCGTGCAAAACCGTGTGAATGTCATTCGCAAGTTCATTACTACGACGTGACGCCTGAGAGGGAACGCGTTGAAAAGCCATCGGATGAAACACTTCCACACTAAAGGAGGTCGTGATGGTTTTCTTCTCAGGTTGAAAATTCATTTGCATTTTCGTGGTGAATTTGAATGAAACGATGTATTCTAAAAGTTTTCTGATTGGACTAAGATTTATAGTGTGATTTTTGTTATGCCACGCCCCCTTTTTTGCATTTGAAGCGCCCCCTATTGGTTTTGTTACTCACTTGACGCAAGTGTTGGCGTTAGAACCCTACTCATATCAAAATGATGGATTTTACCCAAACAAAGGAAGGACAAATAACTTTTTATCTGATTGTAATGACACTAAACATAGAGGAAAGGTTGTAATACTACTAAATTAAACTAAAACTACTAAACATTACAAAGGCTACTCTGCATTTAACCCTGTAACTCTCCACCGGGACAGAAACCGGTCCTCGTAGCTATCGT
>NC_139927.1:2884523-2923339 GCF_963514095.1 Eutrigla gurnardus
ATATCTGCTTCATTGTGCAGACTGAATATTAATGGTTGGAATCATCAGTCACCTCACGATGCGATTACGATTCAGAGGGTCACCATTTGATTATTAACGATTCACGATGCGTCTCCATTATGATTTAAATATAATGAGTTTCCTTCAAACCTTTCAAACCAATTCCTATTTGTTTGATACAGTTGATGTGCTACATAACTCACAGAAAGATTGATTATTGATTGAAATTGATAATAGACTTTACATCATCGTGATTGGACACGTTCTCAGGACACGAACAGCGGTCTCCGGGGTGAAAGTCCTGTGTTTGTTTTCTCTCTCTTATATACATCAGATGCTCTACGCTGCATTATTTCACACCGTGTTCTTTCTGCCAGATAATAAACTTATATAATATGTGTCTTCATGCCTTGTGTGAATATGGAGCGGCGTCTCCTGAGTTTTCTCCTCACGGCTGCATGCTAATGCGTGTTTACTCTTAAACGTGCTCCGCTCAGCACTAACAAGTGGAAACGGCACAGAAAGTGTTGACAGATGTGACATTTGGATTCTCCGGCTGTAGCGGCGTGTGTGTGTGTGTGTGTGTGTGTGTGTGTGTGTGTGTGTGTGTGTGTGTGTGTGTGTGTGTGTGTGTGTGTGTGTGTGTTACCATACGAGCTGTAAACAATGAAACGACACACATTGAACAGGTGGGGCTTTAAAGTTGTTTCCTCCAGCTCTCGCTGCAGAAAACACAAGCCATGATGTCGGCGTGTCCGCTGAATCTCACCGATCCAAATTCTGTTTTTCTTCACGGCCGACAAACCGGGGAGCTCCACCGGTCACATTACCTGGAAAACAATCATTTATTAGTTTCTTCAAGAAGGTAGACTGCAGAGATGTGCCGTGACGGGAGGCAGAACGGCGAAGGATCCAAACGTAACGATGTTTGTACCGTTTGAACAGAGTGAACTAACAACTGAGAAATAGTTGAATATCGTAAAGGTCGAGGTGAAAACACATCAGTTTGAGTGTGTGCTGTAATATTTTCACCACTTACAGCCGTCCAACGGGGAAGTGTAGCCGCTAAACCTCCAAAGACACCAGACTCCGTTGACAAAAACACTCATTTTGATGATCCTGGGAAACGTATTCTGTCGTGGATTACATTCTGAAGTACTTTGGTTGCATATTTGCTTTTTATTCATTTTAAGTTGAACCACCAAACTCACTATGTAGTTTTGTAGTGTAATTCTTTTTTTTTTTTTGGGGGGGTTTTATTCTGCAACCATCTGGTTGAAAAACGGAACTGGAAACACAATTGAGAGAGCAGTTGAGTTGCATGGGAATGTAAAAGCATTAAGTACTTGAACCTGAAAAAATAACGAACAGATGAAATGACGAGAGAGAGAGAGAGATCATTAACAGCTGAGATTATCAAAATGAAGTCGTAAAAATAGCTCCGTTGATTCTCTTGTTTCAGTTTCTGATATTTCTGTCTATTAAAGTTTGTCCGCTCCTCCTCTTCCTCTTTTCTTTTCCCGTTCCTCCTCTTCTCTGCCTTTTCATTTCCACATCCTTCACTCCTGTCCGAATCCCCGAGTGGTTCAGCTGATGGAGGGACAGAAATACAAAACCATACTTTCATCGGCTTCATTGTTCTCAGCCTGGTTTCCCTTCGCTCTGACATGACGGGATGAAGGGAGACAAAGGAAGGAGAGAGGGAGGAAGGATTAGAGGGAGGAGGAGACGGAGGAGGAGTGGGCGTGTAAACCAGGACATTAGGCTGTTATTGTTGCTCACTTTAGTATTTGTGTTATTGTGCGTTCGTTCAGTCTCTTTAACACAAAACAAAAACCAAACAATCCCTCACTAACGTATAACAGGATCTGTTTACATTCACTACTACATTCATTCCTGTCATATATATATATACAAAATATATAAAAAACACGAAGCAGAACATCTGCTCACAGAAATATTGTCCAACATTGTTTTCAAGACAATCACTACAAATAACAGAGAAAACTAAATAATAACAATACATTAAAAATAACAGAAAAGAGAAGAAAAAATAGTAATAGTTGTAGTATGGAGTGTTAAAGGTGCAGTGTTTAGGATTTAGGGGGATCTATTAGTAGAAACGGAATATACTTCACCATCCAGACCAATAAGTAGGACTGAATAATATATATATTTATATATATATAGTATCACAGGTTTTCCTTTGATGCAGCAGCTCTGCTTTAGACCAGTTGCATCTGCATTTCCCCAAATCCCAGTGAAGGAGGTCTTATGGGATTTCTTCGTGACACAGATACCCACTCGTGTGTGCCGTCTGTCTGCAAAGTTTCTTCAAAGAGGGTTCTACTTACGTAACAATGTGAGACGGGAGAGAAGAAGACGGCTAACTAGATCCCACAAGAGGTAGGAAGAGGAAAATAAGAGATCGCAGAGAGACCTCTTTAATGTCTCCGTCTCTTAAATGGCTCTGCTGGGAAAAAGACACTGCCAGTTATATATATTTGTGATTATGTGACTGTTATTAAAAGATGCAACGACTGCATCATTTATGTTAATTACACACCTGCACATATTTATATTCTACTGCATTAAAGCACACATTCAATACACACACTGTGTTACCTATCAAATCCGGTGGGGGCAGTAGAGAGCAAAATCGACATACACAAAACAATTCTAGATTTTTCTATCATTCTTGGCCTTTTCAATGAGAGGCTCATCAGGGGAGTGTCTTCAACGCATCTAAATGGTTAACCAACATTTTGGACCCCACCACGTCGTCGAACCTTGTGACTCGGGCCCTGGTTTCCGGACCCCACAAGTAGAGAAAGACAAGAACACACACACACGTTGGAGGCAGTCAGAGTTGTGTGACTGTAAAACAGGAATATATAAGCAGCGGCGGAGTGAAGCATCTCCTCCCAGCAGCTCCAGCCTCATGTTTTTTCAACAGTTAGAAAACTCTGGAAGACGTCTCTCCGCTCCGCTGGGACGTCGCAGCAAAGCAGCATCGCAGCAGCATCGCAGCAAAGCAGCAGCATCGTAGCAAAGCAGCAAAGCAGCAAAGCAGCAGCATCGTAGCAAAGCAGCAAAGCAGCAAAGCAGCATCGCAGCAAAGCAGCAGCATCGTAGCAAAGCAGCAGCATCGTCGCAAAGCAGCAGCATCGCAGCAAAGCAGCATCGTAGCAAAGCAGCATTGCAGCAGCATCGCAGCAAAAGCAGCAGCATCGCAGCAGCATCGCTAACAAGGAACCAGAGGAGCCCACCAGTTGTTAAAGTTAAAACAAACACACATCCTATTTCCTCGGAAACATCTCTGCCTTTGTTCAGGCAGAGATGCCCCCCCCCCTCCCGTCTCCCAACTCCACTAATAACAGCGAGTCCTCCTTCCCCTCTGAAGCCATCAGGCGGCGTCTCTTTAAGCCGCTTTTAGCAGCCGTTGCCGTGGGGATGAAGGAGTTTCTCAGGTTAGCCTGTTGGAAGAAGCGGCTCTCCCGGGTCTCAGCTCTCCCCCCCCCTGATCTGGTTTGACAGCGGAGTGTGGGAGTTAGTTTGGAAGATGCTCTCCTTGTTTTTCTCCTCGGCAGGATTTTCACAGCATGTGTGACGAACTCGCCTCCTTCTCCACTAAATTTAGTTGCTTCATGGCATACGTTCAAAACCAAACACAAAAAGTTGTTTTTCACAAACAGATCATGTAGAAGAGAGCAGTAAGAAATGATTATTATATCTATGTCACGCATCCATCGTCTACGGCTCATCCTGTATTCAGGGTCGCGGGGGGCTGATCCCAGCTGACACAGGGCGAAGGCACAGTATATATATATATATATATATATATATTCATTTTATATTTACAACAACAAAAACATAAATTCATGGCACTTGTCACAGAAAACAACGTTGCGTCCTGAATCCCGTGAACTGGATCAGATGTGTTTACTTGGCCCAGTTCAGACGGATCAGAAGGAATGTTCCACTGGTAATGCAGCGGGGCAGTTTAGAGTGATGATAATGAACCATACTGTTCCAGACCGAGATCTAGTTTGTTTTGGGTTTTTGGCTTCAGAGACGGGAAAGACGGGGGATCCAGTTTTTCATTCTGTTCTTTTTTGTGTGTAATTTCCATTAAATATCATACAGTCGAGACAATACAGGCAAAAACATCATGAGATTTGGGTTTTTTTTGTCTCTAAAACATTATTTGGTTAGAAAGTTTTACTACTTTTGTCTATTTGTGTCTGTAGATTTCTAGAAGTTACCATCAGATAATCATCATCTACATATTTAAAGTTTAAATCTCAGAAACCTCGTAATACAAAAGACAATTGTCTATTCTGAAAATAATAACAAAAAACCCTCTTCAGCTGCAGTGACTCCCTTTCAAAGTACAAACGTTACTACTACTACTACTACTTCTACTACTACTACTTCTACTACTACTACTACTACTACTACTACTACTACTACTACTTCTACTACTACTACTTCTACTACTACTACTACTACTACTACTACTACTACTACTACTACTACTACTTCTACTACTACTACTACTACTACTACTACTACTACTACTACTTCTACTACTACTACTTCTACTACTACTACTACTACTACTACTACTACTACTTCTACTACTACTACTACTACTACTTCTACTACTACTACTACTACTACTACTACTTCTACTACTACTTCTACTACTACTACTACTACTTCTACTTCTACTACTACTACTACTACTACCACTACTACTACTACTACTACTACTTCTACTTCTACTACTACTTCTACTACTACCACTACTACTTCTACTAGTACTACTACTACTACTACTACTACTTCTACTACTACTACTACTACTTCTACTTCTGCTACTACTACTACTACTACTACTACTTCTACTACTACTACTACTAGTCCTCGCCCATCGATTACGTGATCACATCTCTAATTCTTTCAAATACAATTTAGAGAATTCGGCCTTCGTAACCGGCGACGTCTACACTATCAGAAGTTTGCTAGCATGAGTCTCTATTGGTCACAACTCCGAACTCGATCGATGGATAACTTGTTATTCGTTAAAAGGGAACGTTTTGTGGTTTCGTCCCAAAGAGTTTTTAATCTAGCTAAATGTAATCCTCGGTGTGTTTACGTGTGTCTGTCGGAGATTAAACCGTGAGAACGACTTCATTGTTGCTTCGGTGAAAGTATTAAAATTGAATAAACTCAAATCTCGACCTTGGCAGCGGGAAGGAAACCTGGTCATTTTTCTCTTTTACAGCAAACGTGCACTCCGCTTCTCTTTTTAGGGATTTAACCTGCTTCAATTAAAATGGTTGAATCCACTGAACTATTCATTGGGGCTATTCATTCATTGGAGTCATTGACTCGGAAATTTTCCTAATGGAATTTTCCAGTAAAAAAATAATAAATGAGGTATTATAAACTGTCCCCGCGCTGCCTCTTCTTCCTTTTCTTTCCTTTCTCTCAATCAGGAGAAAGAGAAATCCCTCGCTTCCTTATTCACCGCCACTGTGTGTGTGTCTGTGTGTGTGTGTGTGTGTGTGTGTGTGTGTGTGTGTGTGTGTGTGTGTGTGTGTGTGTGTGTGTGTAAATATGTTAATGTCTGTTGCTGAAACTAGGCCATCTCCTCCTCTGAACACCTGAATAGGAGCGAGACGGAGATAGCTGGAGAGAAAGAGAGAGAAAGGTCAGAGGTCAACATCTTACCTAAATATCTCCCTCCAGCAGGCGGCCGCCACTTCGCTGGGATTAAAGCCCACATTGTTCCACATTGTGCCGCTCCAGTCAAAAGTAGATGATATTAGTCATCGTTCTTCACAATATCACACAAAAAAAGACTCACAAGTTAAACGCTTGAGAACGACAACTAGTGGTGGACGGGTGCAACTACACCCGGTTTTGTTAGAAGGTAATTAAAGGTATTTAAAGCCCATGTTTTTCCTAAACCTGACTAAAGTAACCCTGTTTTATTACGTGATGACGAATAAACGCGGCTCGGGCACGAAAGATCCTCCTAACGGAAATATATTAATTCTTGTCCGTGCAAAGGAGTCAACTGAGGTTTGTTTTTTAACATTTGAAATATGTCAAACATCATTTACCTGTTTGTGTGTCGTACAACGGGAGAGAGAGAGAGACAGAGACATGGAGAGAGAGAGAGTAGAAACAATGCCGAGAGGCAGAACAAGTGAAGGACAGAGGAAGAAGAGTGTTAGAGGTGTTAATCAGAGGCTGCAGGTAGGGAGAAAGGTGTGTGTGTGTGTGTGTGAGTGTGAGTGTGTGTGAGTGTGTGTGTGTGTGTGTCTGACAGTATCTCAGGGCTACATCAGTGGCCATTAGTATTGTGTAGCACGAACACACACTTTGACAGGTGGGCTGCACCGCCCGCAGAGAGGTGTGTGTGTGTTGACCTCTCTTTTCATGTGCTTATTTCACCTCCACATGAACTTAGATGAGGCAGCACACACACACACACACACACACACACACACACACACACACACACACACACACTCATCAAATATGAATGACGTTCTCAGCATCTGGACATCTCCAGAGTAAACACTCAGCTCTCCTCTCGTGTCGTCTCCTCCCCGTTGTCATCCTCCCTCTCTCTCTTTCATCCTCGTCTCCTCGTTCGCCCTTTGACGATGAAGGTCCATCACGCTGTGATCTGATTGGCTGTGATGGATCACACTTCCTCCAGCTTGAGTTCTGTTTTTATCTTCGTGGATGATTTGTGGTCGTTCACAGCTGAGAAGATAACAGCTTTACTTTCATATTCTCTTTTCTTTTCTAGTTCCATCGTTGCTCTTCTTCTACATTAACGTCTCTCCTTCTTCACTGTTATTCTTCCTCTCTTTTATTCTCATTTCATCACCCTCCCTCCTGTCTCTGAGGGCCTACGCATACGGGGTCTGATGGGATTTTTTTAGATATATTTCTGATACAAAACCAAACTAAACAGGGTCGTCCAGCTGTGAGGGAGATGTGATCATCACACTTCTTATGTGTGATGATCTTCTGATGTGGGTCTCTGGACCACCGACATCCTGAAGTCCACCTGGACCTGATCAGGATCTGTTCCACGTCAAACAACGCTCTAAATGCTTTTTGATGAAAAAGGACAAAAACAGAAAATCAAACTTGTTCCTGAGTCGGTGTGATGGACACGACGGGAGCTCATTATTATTATTATTAGTCTTTTTACTCCCTTTCTCCCATTGCTCCTCTTCCTCATCCCTCTCTTCTTCTTTCCTCTCCTCTCTTCGTCTTCGTCTTTCCCTCTATCCTCATTTCTTTCTTCAAACCTCCTCTCGTCTCCTTCTTTGACTCCTCTTCCTCCCTCTTCAGCATCTCTCTATTTCCTCTCCTCTTCTTAATGTACTGTCTTCACTCTCCTGTATTATATATCCCTGTGTGTGTGTGTGTGTGTGTGTGTGTGTGTGTGTGTGTGTACACACACATACATGCACTCGGGGAGTATGGAAGCTTGTTCATATCAGCTCCAACATCAGTCATCTGTCAGCACAACTTTTATCTGTTCATCTCTGTCTGTCTCTCTCTCTGCTTGTCTGTCACTGTGTCTCTCGGCCTCGTTCGTCCTCCTCTCTCTCTCTCTCTCTCACACACACACACACACACACACACACACTGCAGTGGCAGCTCGTCTTTATCTTCTCATCGTTCCTCTCCGGTGGAGCTGCTGAATAAATCAACTGCAGAAAAACCAGAGACGGAGACGAGCACACGGAGGGATGGAGGAGGCGCCGAGGAGAGGGGCATGATGGGATACGATACGACAAATATATACAGTGCATATTGCTATTCTCACGGGGAGGGAGGTCGAAACAATGGAAGAGCAGGGGAGGGAGGGAGGGGGGGAGGGGGGGAGAGAAGGAAGACGGAAAGAAATCCCAATGCAAAGTGACAACAGCCGGCTTGCTGCCTTTTAAAACTTCCCCGAGTGTGTGTGTGTGTGTGTGTGTATATGTGTGTGTGTGTGTGTGTGTGTGTGTGTGTGTGTGTGTGTATATGTGTGTGTGTGTGTGTGTGTGTGTGTGTGTGTGTGTGTATGTGTGTGTGTGTGTGTGTGTGTGTGTGTGTGTGTGTGTGTGTGTGTGTGTGTGTGTTAGACTTATATGAGTAATTTCTTTTTTATATTATGCCTTGTCTTCACTTTTTTTTTTTCCAAACTAACTAAACAGGGAAAGAAAATTCAATCAGTCACGTGACTTTCAACGCTATGATGATGAAAAAAAAACACAGCCGAGAGAAAAACAGTTGCATACATTCATGGGAAGTTAGCTAGCATACGCTGGTTGTTAGCATCTGAATATTCTCTGAATATTGCCTCGATCTCTCAGCTGACGGTCTCCTTGACAACCAGCCTGCGTTTGTAGTTATATGTACATTCTTTTATTCTTCCAAACATTGACTGAATGCCTTTGAGCAAGGCGTTGAAGCCTCTCCTCACATCCACACGTTACAGCAGCGGTTGTTTTTTAACTTTCTGTAATCTGCGTTGCTGATATTGTTTCCCCACTTTGTCACAAAGTAAAAAAAGAGAGTCAGATTGCGAGTTAATGAGGTGCTGGTCGTATTATTTCACAGCCGGCTGCTCCACTGCTCTGACTGATCCTGCATGCCGACCTGTTAATACAACAAATTAGTGTTGGAACCCCCCCGGCAGCCAATCACAGGGCGGCTCAGGATTATAAGATATAAGAAAGATAGAAATCTTCAACATCACAATCATCCTGGTAGGGTTACACGGTATACCGGTACTTATTTGGTACCGGGGTACTGAGGCATTTAAAACGGTACCATCTTGCATTTTGACGGGACCGGTACTTGCAGCGCCGTACAGCGCGGCGAACTCGCCACGTGACGTCACCGCGTTGTAACTACAGCTGAGAGGACGAGGAGCGAGCCGCAGCTTGGGGAGATAAAAGGCAAGCCGGAGGAAACCGCTAGCAAGTTAGCGAGCAGCGTAGACTGGAACAACAAACGGAGCAGGAGGAAAGCTTGGAGAGAGAGAGCGAGAGAGCACGAGAGAGCGAGAGAGAGCGCGAGAGAGCGAAGCACGGAGAGGAGACTGGCTGCTGCAACCGTCACCACGCCGCAACTTGCGGACAAACCAGCGCCGCGAAGTGCGATATGGCCGTACTTTAGCTTAAAACAAATGCGCAAAGCGAGGCAGTTTACGCCGATGCGCCACTGTGTAAACGGTGTTTAAAACATGCATGGCTAAAGGCGGAAACACCTCCGACTTATCCAAACACTTAAAGGACAAGCACCCAGACCTGCACACTGAGCTCAGGGAACGACAGGTCATTTACTCAGGAAGAAAAGCCACATTCAGTGCTAAAAGCAAGCGCCACCGCCCTTCACTCTTAACAAAAGTAGCTCTGGAAGAAAAAAAAAGAGCTGGTTTATTTATATTATTATATTTTATATTATATTATTGTATTTATATTTTAACATTTTTTAAATTGTGTGCATTAGAAAAGCTTGTCTTTGTGGTATTTTATTTTATTTGCTGATTAATATGTTATTGTTCTAAGATTTTCTATTAAAATAAAGTCAGTAATGACATTTTTTGCGTTCAGTTTTTATTTGAAAAAGTATCGAAAAGTACCGAAACACATGTTGGTACCGATACCGGTACCAAAATGTTGGTATCGTGACAACACTACATCCTGGTCAAAATCATTATTATCCCAATAACATATAAATAAGAAATAAACATTTCAAATCAAACATACTGGTATCACGTCACATGGCGTCTGACTCCAAAGAGTTAAAGTCGTAGTATTCGTAGTACAATAGTACTAGTCGTAGTTTTAATGAGTCATTCGTGGTTTTACCTTCTTCCAGACGACGCCTCATATTTCATATTTACATATTGTCATATCACTTTGACTTCAAGGTTCAGTAAAACACGGTCAGACCTCGACGCCTTCAGTTCATAATCAAATAGCACACACACACTCACACACACACACACTCACACACACACACACACACACACACACACACACACACACACACACACACACACACTCACACACACACACACACACACACACACTCACACACACACACACACTCACACACACACACACACACACACACACTCACACACACACACTCACACACACACACACACACACACACACACACACACACACACTCACACACACACACACACACACACACACACACTCACACACACACACACACTCACACACACACACACACACACACACACTCACACACACACACACACACACACACACACTCTGTGAAAGGTGAGGTTTTTAAAAAATGAAGGCCAGAACGGAGCAAGTCGACTGTTTCTGTTTGAAAATGTCACCAATCCATCAACCTGATAGGTAAAGGCCAGTCTTCTCATTATACTGTGTGTGTGTGTGTGTGTGTGTGTGTGTGTGTGTGTGTGTGTGTGTGTGTGATGTATTGTAATGATGACACACAACCGTTAACAGCTCTGAAATAAAATAATCTAAAATAATGTCGCCTCATTCGTTATTTCTTTTCGTACAAATTAAAAAAAAATCATCTTTCAGTTTCCTTTGATCGCCCACACCTCAGCGTCACAGCCAATCAGAGCAGGGACTGATTGATCTCTGGTCACATGGGGGAACTTTGCCTCGCTAATTGGTGTAACCGCACCTGAACACGTAACGAGCCTCTCAGAGGATGTGATGTCATCCTCTCTCTGTCTCCGTCTGCAGGTGCACCACGCTGCACTACGACTCTGATCTTCCTCCGACCTCCATCATCATCACCTTCCACAACGAGGCCAGATCCACCCTGCTGCGCACCATCAGGAGGTAACACACACACACACACACACACACATACACACACACACTCACACTCACACACACACACACACACACACACACACACTCACACACACACTCACACACACACTCATATGCACCACAGTTACAAAGAAGCAGTCGAGGGAGGAAACTTCTCCCTCAAACACTAAATATGTAAAAACACAAAAGTAAGCTATAAAATATGAATTACAATAAAAATCAAAGGTCAAGAGATGGCTGAGATATTTCTGCAATTCTATATCGTAAAATGCCTCCAGCTTTTATTCTGTATTTGAATTTGTTTCATTAAATGAGACCCGGGGAGGTGTGAGATGTTTGTAAACCATAGAGTCTGTGAACATGAGGAAACAGTACCGGCTTTGGATCCTGAATATTACAAACAACATCAGCATTATAGCCTTGAATTATGAATGAAATGAAAAATCTCCGTCAGCGTGAATGTTGGCTGATGAGCAACAAACCACAGTTACAGCACACACACACACACACACACACACACACACTCACACACTCACACACACACACACACACACACACACACACGTTTCCTCTGCTGACGCTCTCTGAACCTTTCAGTTCGATGCTATCAGCAGGTTGTCGCTCACACACACAAACACACACACACACACACAAACAGACACACACACACACACAAACAGACACACACACACACACAAACAGACACACACACACACACACAAACAGACACACACACCTCTAGGTTTTTTGGCTGAGGTTCAGCTCATTACAGTCAGTCGGTCAGCAGGGACCGGCTACGCCTCCTCACTATCAGAGGACAGAGTGTGTGTGTGGGTGTGTGGGTGTGAGTGTGTGTGTGAGTGTGTGTGTGGGTGTGTGTGTGTGTGAGTGTGAGTGTGTGTGTGTGTGTGTGTGTGAGTGTGTGTGTGTGTGTGAGTGTGTGTGTGTGTGTCCACCAGCCCTTCTCAAAGTTCTGCAGTTTTCAACCAATTAAAATACAATCTGTCTCCCTGGGTCCCTCTACTCTCCCTTTGGCTCTCCCTTCCTCCCTCCCTCTCTCCCTCCCTCTCCCTCTCTCCCTCTCTCTCTCCCTCCCTCTCTCCATCCCTCCCTCCCCCCCTCCCTCCGTCTCTGGCTTGCCTTTTTATTTTTAGTTTCTCAGTTGTCTAACCCTGACTCTCACCAGAACACAGAGGATCCTCTGAAGCCTCTTGTCTTCTGTTTGACATGGATGAATATCTTCTATTTAAAAGTCCATATCTACTTTTGTTGAACCATATAATGTCCCAGAAATCATTTACATAAACCGTATAATTGTCATATAGACCAGGTTGTGCCACTGATATAATAGTAGTATATATAATAGCGTCTTCACCGGCAGACTGGAGCACTAAAGGTGTAGGAAAAAAGAAGTCAGTGCTGCAGGAGATCACACAGAGACTCTGCCTTTTCATGACTCAGTGAATCCATGCATCCACTCTCGTTAGTGTGGTTGCTATGGAAACAACGTTCTTTTCCACAATACCTGCCCCAACAATGTGTTTCTCCTTCAGTCCCACAGACTCTCACAAGTTCTCACAAGACTCAAGGACTAATGTGGGCTACTATCTAGACCTCTGGGGGACCACAGACCGTCTCTGGTTCCTCCACATAGTCTGGTCTCTGGACTAATGTGAGCTACTATCTAGACCTCTGGGGGACCACAGACAGTCTCTGGTTCCTCCACATAGTCTGGTCTGGTCTCTGGTCTAATGTAAGCTACTATCTAGACCTCTGGGGGACCACAGACAGTCTCTGGTTCCTCCACATAGTCTAGTCTGGTCTCTGGACTAATGTGAGCTACTATCTAGACCTCTGGGGGACCACAGACAGTCTCTGGTTCCTCCACATAGTCTGGTCTGGTCTCTGGTCTAATGTAAGCTACTATCTAGACCTCTGGGGGACCACAGACAGTCTCTGGTTCCTCCACATAGTCTGGTCTGGTCTCTGGACTAATGTGAGCTACTATCTAGACCTCTGGGGGACCACAGACAGTCTCTGGTTCCTCCACATAGTCTAGTCTGGTCTCTGGACTAATGTGAGCTACTATCTAGACCTCTGGGGGACCACAGACAGTCTCTGGTTCCTCCACATAGTCTAGTCTGGTCTCTGGACTAATGTGAGCTACTATCTAGACCTCTGGGGGACCACAGACAGTCTCTGGTTCCTCCACATAGTCTGGTCTGGTCTCTGGACTAATGTGGGCTACTATCTAGACCTCTGGGGGACCACTGACAGTCTCTGGTTCCTCCACATAGTCTGGTCTCTGGACTAATGTGAGCTACTATCTAGACCTCTGGGGGACCACAGACAGTCTCTGGTTCCTCCACATAGTCTAGTCTGGTCTCTGGACTAATGTGAGCTACTATCTAGACCTCTGGGGGACCACAGTCTCTGGTTCCTCTACATAGTCTGGTCTGGTCTCTGGACTAATGTGGGCTACTATCTAGACCTCTGGGGGACCACAGACAGTCTCTGGTTCCTCCACATAGTCTGGTCTGGTCTCTGGTCTAATGTAAGCTACTATCTAGACCTCTGGGGGACCACAGACAGTCTCTGGTTTCTAGTCTGGTCTGGTCTCTGGTCTAATGTGAGCTACTATCTAGACCTCTGGGGGACCACAGACAGTCTCTGGTTCCTCCACATAGTCTAGTCTGGTCTCTGGACTAATGTGAGCTACTATCTAGACCTCTGGGGGACCACAGACAGTCTCTGGTTCCTCCACATAGTCTAGTCTGGTCTCTGGACTAATGTGAGCTACTATCTAGACCTCTGGGGGACCACAGACAGTCTCTGGTTCCTCCACATAGTCTAGTCTGGTCTCTGGACTAATGTGAGCTACTATCTAGACCTCTGGGGGACCACAGACAGTCTCTGGTTCCTCCACATAGTCTGGTCTGGTCTCTGGACTAATGTGGGCTACTATCTAGACCTCTGGGGGACCACTGACAGTCTCTGGTTCCTCCACATAGTCTGGTCTCTGGACTAATGTGAGCTACTATCTAGACCTCTGGGGGACCACAGACAGTCTCTGGTTCCTCCACATAGTCTAGTCTGGTCTCTGGACTAATGTGAGCTACTATCTAGACCTCTGGGGGACCACAGTCTCTGGTTCCTCTACATAGTCTGGTCTGGTCTCTGGACTAATGTGGGCTACTATCTAGACCTCTGGGGGACCACAGACAGTCTCTGGTTCCTCCACATAGTCTGGTCTGGTCTCTGGTCTAATGTAAGCTACTATCTAGACCTCTGGGGGACCACAGACAGTCTCTGGTTTCTAGTCTGGTCTGGTCTCTGGTCTAATGTGAGCTACTATCTAGACCTCTGGGGGACCACAGACAGTCTCTGGTTCCTCCACATAGTCTGGTCTGGTCTCTGGACTAATGTGAGCTACTATCTAGACCTCTGGGGGACCACAGACAGTCTCTGGTTCCTCCACATAGTCTAGTCTGGTCTCTGGACTAATGTGAGCTACTATCTAGACCTCTGGGGGACCACAGACAGTCTCTGGTTCCTCCACATAGTCTAGTCTGGTCTCTGGACTAATGTGAGCTACTATCTAGACCTCTGGGGGACCACAGACAGTCTCTGGTTCCTCCACATAGTCTGGTCTGGTCTCTGGACTAATGTGGGCTACTATCTAGACCTCTGGGGGACCACTGACAGTCTCTGGTTCCTCCACATAGTCTGGTCTCTGGACTAATGTGAGCTACTATCTAGACCTCTGGGGGACCACAGACAGTCTCTGGTTCCTCCACATAGTCTAGTCTGGTCTCTGGACTAATGTGAGCTACTATCTAGACCTCTGGGGGACCACAGTCTCTGGTTCCTCTACATAGTCTGGTCTGGTCTCTGGACTAATGTGGGCTACTATCTAGACCTCTGGGGGACCACAGACAGTCTCTGGTTCCTCCACATAGTCTGGTCTGGTCTCTGGTCTAATGTAAGCTACTATCTAGACCTCTGGGGGACCACAGACAGTCTCTGGTTTCTAGTCTGGTCTGGTCTCTGGTCTAATGTGAGCTACTATCTAGACCTCTGGGGGACCAGAGACAGTCTCTGGTTCCTCCACATAGTCTGGTCTGGTCTCTGGACTAATGTGAGCTACTATCTAGACCTCTGGGGGACCACAGACAGTCTCTGGTTCCTCCACATAGTCTAGTCTGGTCTCTGGACTAATGTGAGCTACTATCTAGACCTCTGGGGGACCACAGACAGTCTCTGGTTCCTCCACATAGTCTAGTCTGGTCTCTGGACTAATGTGAGCTACTATCTAGACTTCTGGGGGACCACAGACAGTCTCTGGTTCCTCCACATAGTCTGGTCTGGTCTCTGGACTAATGTGGGCTACTATCTAGACCTCTGGGGGACCACTGACAGTCTCTGGTTCCTCCACATAGTCTGGTCTCTGGACTAATGTGAGCTACTATCTAGACCTCTGGGGGACCACAGACAGTCTCTGGTTCCTCCACATAGTCTAGTCTGGTCTCTGGACTAATGTGAGCTACTATCTAGACCTCTGGGGGACCACAGTCTCTGGTTCCTCTACATAGTCTGGTCTGGTCTCTGGACTAATGTGGGCTACTATCTAGACCTCTGGGGGACCACAGTCTCTGGTTCCTCCACATAGTCTGGTCTGGTCTCTGGACTAATGTGGGCTACTATCTAGACCTCTGGGGGACCACAGTCTCTGGTTCCTCCACATAGTCTGGTCTGGTCTCTGGACTCATCTGACCACAGACAGTCTCGTATGAAACTTTAATAGCTCAGAAACAAAAATCCCCCGTCATCACTCTTTTATTGGTGAATACTTGTTTAAACTATGAATCTGCTTATTCTCTAATCATTAGTGGATCACGGCCAGAAAGTTTACAAAGATATTCAGTGTTATAAAACTTCCTCGAGGAGTCTTTGAAAGACATGAATTCAAAGACAGCAACACAGAATATAATAGAAATTGCATCTATTTTTCTAAGTGTGGTTTCTCAGGGAGAACAAACCCTCGACGATCCAGATCCTTCTCTTACTGTCTGCCATCTGAAAACGCTGAGAGCCATTGCCTCACAATTACATGATAAAAGGCCGTCGTTTGGGGACTTTTGTGCACTTTGGGAGCTTCGGCGCTACGCAGCGCCGCCGCTAATACGTTAGCTTTCTGTGAGACAATGACGGGCACTTTGAAAGCTTTTCATCTCACATCAAAGAGTTGCTTTTCTGCCTTGTCGATATTTAATCAAGCTTTGATCCGAAAAAATTGATCTAATCTTCTCCGTCTCTGCCGGGCGAGAGATAAGCAGAGAGAGAGAGAGGTGGAGCTGTTGACAATATATTTGGTTTTAATGGGTTTGTTTTTGCTGTGTGTGTGTGTGTGTGTGTGTGTGTGTGTGTGTGTGTGTGTGTGTGTGTGTGTGTGTGTGTGTGTGAGTTAAACAGCCTCCTGAACTGCAGAGGTTCCATTATTGCGAAAGGATCCACAGGAGCATCATGGGAAAAAAAGAGCTATAGGGCGAGCTCTAGATCAGCAGCGACTCAGCACTTTGTGATTCAGTGGTCCTGAAAAACGCCGAGTCAAGGGTCCGGATCACTTCCTCTTCAGCTGATCACTCAGGATTTATTAGCAGCAGGTCATTAGAGAGATGTACAGCCTTCCGCTCTCTGCAGCCACATCCACTCTTTTCTATGGACTCTTCATCCACATCTATGTCTTCATCACTTTCTCCAACATCGTTTAAGAAAATGTACCTTAGGACTAAAACAGCCACATGCACGCATTGGGCATCCCACTTTAGCTTCGATCAGACAAAATGTGTCGACGTGTAGCATCACAGATCATCTGTGAGTTTGGATTCAGAGCTCGTTTGAGGCGTTAGATGGTCACCGAAATACCCCAGACCAGCGCCGCCACTTAGGGCTGGTTTCAGACCAGTTTGATTACATTGGGCTGGTTTGTCACCAGTTTGTTTTTTTTAATTATTACATAGGGCTGGTTTCGGACCAGTTTGATTACATTGGGCTGGTTTCAGACCAGTTTGATGACATTGGGCTGGTTTCAGACCAGTTTGATTACATTGGGCTGGTTTCAGACCAGTTTGATAACATTGAGCTGGTTTCGGACCAGTTTGATTACATTGGGCTGGTTTCTGACCAGTTTGATGACATTGGGCTGGTTTCTGACCAGTTTGATGACATTGGGCTGGTTTCAGACCAGTTTGATTACATTGGGCTGGTTTCAGACCAGTTTGATAACATTGAGCTGGTTTCAGACCAGTTTGATAACATTGAGCTGGTTTCGAACCAGTTTGATTACATTGGGCTGGTTTCGGACGAGTTTGATGTCATTGAGCTGGTTTCTGACCAGTGTGATTACATTGAGCTGGTTTCTGACCAGTTTGATTACATTGGGCTGATTTCTGACCAGTTTGATTACATTGGGCTGGTTTCGGACCAGTTTGATTACATTGGGCTGGTTTCTGACCATTTTGATTACATTGGGCTGGTTTCGGACCAGTTTGATTACATTGGGCTGGTTTCTGACCAGTTTGATTACATTGGGCTGGTTTCAGACCAGTTTGATTACATTGGGCTGGTTTCGGACCAGTTTGATTACATTGGGCTGGTTTCAGACCAGTTTGATTACATTGGGCTGGTTTCAGACCAGTTTGATTACATTGGGCTGGTTTCGGACCAGTTTGATTACATTGGGCTGGTTTCAGACCAGTTTGATTACATTGGGCTGGTTTCAGACCATTTTGATTACATTGGGCTGGTTTCGGACCAGTTTGATTACATTGGGCTGGTTTCGGACCAGTTTGATTACATTGGGCTGGTTTCAGACCAGTTTGATTACATTGGGCTGGTTTCGGACCAGTTTGATTACATTGGGCTGGTTTCTGACCAGTTTGATTACATTGGGCTGGTTTCAGACCAGTTTGATTACATTGGGCTGGTTTCGGACCAGTTTGATTACATTGGGCTGGTTTCAGACCAGTTTGATTACATTGGGCTGGTTTTGGACCAGTTTGATTACATTGGGCTGGTTTCAGACCAGTTTGATTACATCGGGCTGGTTTCGGACCAGTTTGATGTCATTGAGCTGGTTTCGGACCAGTTTGATGACATAGGGCTGGTTTCGGACCAGTTTGATTACATTGGGCTGGTTTCAGACCAGTTTGATTACATTGGGCTGGTTTCAGACCAGTTTGATAACATTGGGCTGGTTTCAGACCAGTTTGATTACATTGGGCTGGTTTCGGACCAGTTTGATTACATTGGGCTGGTTTCGGACCAGTTTGATTACTGGGCTGGTTTCGGACCAGTTTGATTACATTGGGCTGGTTTCGTACCAGTTTGATTACATTGGGCTGGTTTCTCACCAGTTTGATTACATTGGGCTGGTTTCGGACCAGTTTGATTACATTTGGCTGGTTTCGGACCAGTTTGATTACTGGGCTGGTTTCGGACCAGTTTGATTACATTGGGCTGGTTTCGGACCAGTTTGATTACATTGGGCTGGTTTCAGACCAGTTTGATTACATTGGGCTGGTTTCAGACCAGTTTGATTACATTGGGCTGGTTTCGGACCAGTTCTGCGTTGCTTTTGTGCTTTTTACATTTGGCGGTTTTGAACGTCATTTTAGGGTCAAACATGAAAAATTCAGTAAACTTGATCGTGTCCACTCACTTCTCATTTAATTTGAGAAATATTTGTTTGAGTTGTATTCAATCAGCATCAGTAATAAGACCTACTTATCTCAACATTGACATCAACATGGACATCTGTGCGTTTCCCACCAGATGTGATGTGACTGGTTCTATGGTTGTGATTTGGGCTGGGTTTGATGCTGATGGGGCTGGTGACTGACTGGAGCTGGTGCTGATGCAGATGGCCAGCGCTGTAGGTCAGCAGTGATGAGACAGTATTTACTGGCTGCAGATGTATAGCACCATGCATCACCGCTGGTTAGACAGGACGGACGCCTTGGAGGGGCTGAATCAGGACTTCTCTCCAGGAACAGTGTCTGTAGATCTGCTGGGAAAGGCTTCCTGTCAGCACGGGAAAGATTTAACATCCAATGAACAGAAAGCTCAATCTGGGGTTTTTTTTCTCATTGCTAGACATTTTTAAACAGACTTTTAATCATTCTGGAAGCCATTTAAGAATAAATAGTGTTTTTGGTGGATGTTTTTTGCAGCGTTGCTGTCAGAGGTCTTGATAGAGAAATTGGTGGGAGAAAGATGGCGGGATGCGGATGAATGGAAGGGGCGATGGATGCAGAGGTGGAGGGAAAGGAGTGATGAATTACTCCGGCGAGGTAGAGGATGGAAGAACAGGCTGTCAGCGAACCAATCAGGCAGAGAGAGGGAGGAGGGGGAGGGAAGAGGGAGGGAACCGAGGTACAAACAGAGAAATATGGAACCGGAGAAAGCTTTCGAGAGGATGGAGGAGGAAGAAAATAGTGCCCCGAGCAAAGTGTAATGCAGCGGGAACGGTGGAGACTAATTCCTGTCCTCACCTGTAGAGAACGGAGTTAGTGGATTTACCATCCAAGTGAAAGAGAAACAGCACGTAGACGCGAGGGGGGGATATCTCGCTCACAACAGTTGAAAGCATCGTTTGTCAGGTAAATAAATCCATAAATCCTGGGCAGCCGAGTGGAGGACGATCTGGAGGTTTTCTGGTTTCCAACCCACAAACAAACGTTACATAAACGCTTTAATAACCAGAGCATGAAAACCAAGCGTCGCCTGAGTGGTCAGAATACAGAAAACCCAGAATAATAGCGACGACTGGAGCTGAAGCTAGCATGTCTGTGCTGGTCCCAGGCCAAGAAGAGGATCTAACAGGAAACACAGTTCAGTCATGAGACCGAGGTCCCGAGACTGTGAGGAGCCTCGTCCAGCTTCCAGACTTCATGTAATCAGATTTTCACCACAATTTTAAATTGGTTAGAATTAATGGCATCGCTTTATTAGTAAGGGAAAGTACTGGACGTAATTAAATTTGGACCTGATGATGAAAAGTTAAAGGATGTCAATTCTTAGAATTCCTCCTGAGGGCGGACATGAACCAGTTCCACCCTGTTGGATCTGATCCTGGACCATAAATCTGTACCATGTGCTCGCTAACTTGGCTATTAGCAGATGTGACATCATCTCGCCTGATGTGTTGAACCCCGGTTCTGGTTATCAGATGGAGCTTTTATAAGCTGACAAACGTGTGTTATTCATGGTACAATGCACACATTAAAATATTGTGACTGTGGTCATGGATTACATTGTGTATTTGTTCTGAAGTATTGGGCTGAGTGAGGACTTGGACCTCCTGGTGGAGGTGTAGAGGGATCGTCATTATTCTCCATATCTGCCCACAAAACACACACTGGCTTTACCACGAGGGGGAAACAATAGACATCACCACAGTTGATTACTTACATTAACTTGCAAATGTTCTCAAATAGTACATATATATATATATGTATATATTCAGAAGGTGTTTTCTATGGTTACTTTTGCTGAATTTAGCAGCAATCCATAGAAGTGAACAGACATGTTTATTTCCTGTCTGTTTGGACGTGTTTCGGCTGAAGTAAAGAAAAGCTCTGTTGATAGAAAGCAGCAGCAGCACTCTCTTCTTCCTCTCCAAAGTCACGGTCACTCACTCAGAAGGCTACGTGAGCGACTTCTCCGACTTTGGGCCGAGAACATGTTGTACTCGTACCGATCAATGAAATAAAACCAACTCCAGTTAAGTCCACACCTGTTTCCCATTGCGTCCTCGGCTCCTAATGGTTCAGTATTACAGCTAATTGACTCTCCGCCCATCTGGCCGCGCTCTAAACGGCTCACCCTGTTCGGGCTGGATCGCGTCCCAGCAGGCTGTTGGGGGGGGGGGGGGGGGGGGGGGGGACTCTACTTGCAGAGTAGAAACGTGAGCATCCTTTCCTCCCTTCCTTTCCTCCCTTCCTTTCCTCTCTTCCTTTCCTCTCTTCCTTTATTCTCTTCCTTTCCTCTTTCTTTCCTCTTCCTTTCCTCTCTTCCTTTATTCTCTTCCTTTCCTCTTCCTTTCCTCTTCCTTTCCTCTCTTCCTTTCCTCTTCCTTTCCTCTCTTCCTTTCCTCTTTCTTTCCTCTCTTCCTTTCCTCTTCCTTTCCTCTCTTCCTTTCCTCTTCCTTTCCTCTCTTCCTTTCCTCTCTTCCTTTCCTCTCTTCCTTTCCTCTTCCTTTCCTCTCTTCCTTTCCTCTTTCTTTCCTCTCTTCCTTTCCTCTCTTCCTTTCCTCTTTCTTTCCTCTCTTCCTTTATTCTCTTCCTTTCCTCTTCCTTTCCTCTCTTCCTTTCCTCTTTCTTTCCTCTCTTCCTTTATTCTCTTCCTTTCCTCTTCCTTTCCTCTCTTCCTTTCCTCTTCCTTTCCTCTCTTCCTTTCCTCTCTTTCATGGGTGGCTCCTGTTGGACTTGAACCGTCACCGTGGCAGCAGTACAGCAGCACCTGTTTAGCTCCGCCTCTATCGCTGCACACACACACACACACACACACACACACGCACACTAAGCATACACACCTTAGATGACAGCTCTCTGAATAGCAGCTGGAGGTAATGAACCCCCCCTCCTCTAAAAGTGATATCCGAGTGTTGGAATGAGCGACGCAGGTCCGGATGCTGTTCTGAGCGACAGACGGCACTATTGTCAGCCGTGATAATGTTTCTGTGAGCTGCAGATAGCTTCTCCCTCAGCACGCCTGAGGGGAGGTTAAGCCTCAGAGCTGGTGGCCTGTGAACCAGCGAATGGGAGCGTGTGTGTGTGTGTGTGTGTGTGTGTGTGTGTGTGTGTGCATGTGTGAGTGTGTGTGTGTGTGCGTGTGTGCGTGTGCGTGTGTGTGTGTGTGTGTCTGTGTGTGTGTGTGTGTGTGTGTGTGTGAGTGTGTGTGTGCGCGTGTGTGTGTGTGTGTGTGTGTGAGTGTGTGAGACAGAGGAGATGGAGAGAGAGAAAGAAAAAAGAATGAAAGAGATTGTGTCCATCCATCCGTGTCTGTCTGCCTCTCTAACACAGATAGATTGATCAACAGACAGACAGGCCAGTAAGACAGACAGGCAGACAGACAGGTAGTTAGCATGCGACCTGTGGATTATTTACTCAATGTAACCACGGCGCTGTGAAATACAGTTTCACTCTGAGGTCGTAGTTCCTTTAAATACGGGTCACATTATGTATTTAGGGCGAAGGACGATTACAACGTCATCATGATTTGTTTAATATAATGTATTAATACAGTTGTTTAGAGGATCAATATAAAACAGATGAGGAGTAAAAACAAATAGAATCATTTATCTTCTAATCCTTTGAATTGTGTTTTTATGCCAACGACCACGATGGATGACTGTAGGAAATAAAAGTCAAAACATTTTGAATTTGGGACGGCGGTGGAAAAGGATTCTGGAGCCTCGTTAAGCAGCTGCTGTATCGGACGATATCATTGATGGAGGCGTTGCCACGGCGACCACAGAAACACATTCTTCCTGCTGATCTGATTCGTGACTCCAAACCCCGATATGATCCGAACAGAGAGATCTAAATCAGCGGATCTAATGTGATCTAATGAGATTAATACACTGATTGTCTTTCTGCTTGATCACCTCATCTCTCTCCTCCTTCAGTTCCTCCTTCCTTCCCTCCATCTCCTCCACCCACCTCCTCAGAGAGAGAGACATTTGTCTCCCTTACCAGCCTGCCATCTCTCTCTCACTCTCTCTCCTCCTTTATTATCCTTCACTCTTTCATCTCCCTTCACCTCCCCTCCCTCCCTCCCTCCCATCCATCACTCCTCCTGATGGGATCTGGTGCTTCAGAGACTCATAGTTTTGCTCCACCTCCTCCTCCACCTCCTGCATTATCAGCTTCACCTCCTTCCCTCCCTCCCTCCCTTTTACCTGTCCTCAATTCAATCGTTCTCTGTTTTCCACTTTCTCTTCTTGATCCGTCTCAATCAACCCATCTGACACCTCCTCTTCCTTTCCTCCCTTCCTTTCCTCCTTCACTACTTCCACCCTCCTTCTTTTCCCTTGACTATCTGTTTTCTTCTTCCCTCTCCTCGTTCTCTCTCTCCTTCTTCACTCCCTCTATACTTTCCTTACAGCCTTCTCATTTATTCTCATTTATTCCCATTTCCTTCCTTGCTGTTTCTTCCTGGTGTCCCGAGGGGATGATGAACACAGAGGTCATTGAAAACACAAAATAATGAAATAAAATGGAGCAGAGCACTCGGAACAAAACACGTTTTCTTATTTTCCTCCAGTAAAAACGGATGAATTTTTTATGTTTCAATCTTGGTCTTTAATGAAATAGTTTCTTAGCGGCGACGCGTCATACATTTTCATAACAGGAATTTGGGCTGACATTTTCAATGTTGTTTTTCTACGGCGTGCAGTGCGTACATAATGAATTCATGAGCACCTGTGTGTGTGTGTGTGTGTGTGTGTGTGTGTGTGTGTGTGTGTGTGTGTGTGTGTGTGTGCGTGCACGTTGGCATTTACTTGCCAGCTTCCTTTAAACTTGTTTTCTAATGTAAACTCCTGTTTATGCATATTTGAGACGCATATTTTCTTTTGTCTGCAGCGTTTTGAACAGGACGCCGGTTCACCTCATCCATGACATCATTCTAGTGGACGACTTCAGTGACGACGGTGAGCTGCACACACACACACACACACACACACACACACACACAAACACACACACACACAGCAGGTCAAAGGGAGGGATGAGTCCAGCTGAGTCCCCCGGGTTCAGGATTACAGGATGAAAGGAGTCCTCCGTTCTGGGTCAAAGAGGAGCCGTGGGTCTCCAGAGGGACGGGAAGCTCGGGTGAAATCAGCCAATCAGAGCGGAGAAAACACTTCAGATTAAACTCCAAACAATGACGCTGGCTCGTGAGGAGAATTCTTTAGATATTCTTTGTTTTTCTTGTCAGCAGAACCAGAACCAACAAGTATTGAGTTTGTATCAAAGCCTGATATCTCTTCCTCATTAATGACACACCTGTTGCCCCCGGCGACGCGGTCCTTAATCACCATGAACACACTCGTGGTATACTTGGATTCAATCCCACAAATACTCACTAGAAAAGTGGATCAATCCACTATTAATAAAATAGTCCAACAGTTTGAGACCGGCCGTCTTTACAAGTAGAACCACGTGTTTTTGAGCTGTTTCCTCAAGATGTCTTCAGACCCATGAGCTCTGGAAAAGTTCCTAAAGTACCTGTAGATGCAGGAGAACGCGTCTTCAAACTTGGTCCGGCTAATCTGGCACCATGTTTCCAGCGGCTGGAAAAGTGGGCGTGTCCTAAACCTGCTGAGTCATTTGTTCCAGACATGAAAGCTGATTTCTCCCTAAAGAAGAAGTTAATGGTGCCTCTAAATGTTTGAATAAATGACAGTCCATTAAAGTGTTTGGAACTTTTACAGTAGAAACTGTTCCAATCTGCTGGAGTTTCTATTTTTCTCTCCACCCTCACTAGAAAATAAGTTCTGCTCTGTATCGGCTGAGCTCGCCTCGATACGATCAAAGACAATATGTCTGCTTTTTTTTATGTCCAAGGAAGCACAGCGGTGATAAGAGACACACAAGCAGGCAACAGAAAACTCCAAATACTCCAAAATATACCGATAATCAGCTTGATTTGTTTCTGGAACTTAAATTCACCGGTTTGATTCAACTGTGTCTAGTTTTCTTGTGTTTTTGGTTTTATTTCTGTTTTAAAAAAAGTGTTTCCCATGGTACCGTAATAAAGACATGGTTGGTTGGTTATGAGCCGCTTTTACAATAACAATAGCGGGGATGCAATCAGCGGTGGAGACTGATATGTGAACAGACGAAGACATGCAGATGAGCAACAGCAGGGTAAAGTGTTAATGTGTGCACGTGAAACATGCATCCTTCCGACCGCATGTGAAGGCTGAGTCACCAAACCACGGGAGGAAAGAAGCTGTTCAAGAACTTCATTTCCTCCCACACGGCCATTTAATAACAATCCTTTTGTACTCGTGTATTTTGATTTTCATGACTCCATCTCGACCAGATAGGCTTTTTGATCACTATTATTATTAATAATGTAGCTGTGCTTCTTTTTTAAAGAAACACACAGAAGCTGAATTCTCTCTGCTGGCCACCAGGGGGCGACTCCTCTCTGGTTGTATAGAAGTCTATGAGAAAATGGTCCTACTTCTCTCTGCTGGCCACCAGGGGGCGACTCCTCTCTGGTTGTATAGAAGTCTATGAGAAAATGGTCCTACTTCTCTCTGCTGGCCACCAGGGGGCGACTCCTCTCTGGTTGTATAGAAGTCTATGAGAAAATGGTCCTACTTCTCTCTGCTGGCCACCAGGGGGCGACTCCTCTCTGGTTGTATAGAAGTCTATGAGAAAATGGGTCTACTTCTCTCTCCTGGCCACCAGGGGGCGACTCCTCTCTGGTTGTATAGAAGTCTATGAGAAAATGGTCCTACTTCTCTCTGCTGGCCACCAGGGGGCGACTCCTCTCTGGTTGTATAGAAGTCTATGAGAAAATGGTCCTACTTCTCTCTGCTGGCCACCAGGGGGCGACTCCTCTCTGGTTGTATAGAAGTCTATGAGAAAATGGTCCTACTTCTCTCTGCTGGCCACCAGGGGGCGACTCCTCTCTGGTTGTATAGAAGTCTATGAGAAAATGGTCCTACTTCTCTCTGCTGGCCACCAGGGGGCGACTCCTCTCTGGTTGTATAGAAGTCTATGAGAAAATGGTCCTACTTCTCTCTGCTGGCCACCAGGGGGCGACTCCTCTCTGGTTGTATAGAAGTCTATGAGAAAATGGTCCTACTTCTCTCTGCTGGCCACCAGGGGGCGACTCCTCTCTGGTTGTATAGAAGTCTATGAGAAAATGGTCCTACTTCTCTCTTGATGTATTATCTCAGTAAACATTGTAAACATAAGTTTATGGTTTCAATCTCTAGTTTCAAGTCTTCTTCAATCCAGCATGATGTTCATTTAGTACATGATGGTCCATTTAGAGTCCACCAGACCAGAAAGCAGGGGATGCTTTAGGGGGCGGGGCTTACCTGCTGATTGACAGGTCGTTACCACGGTGTCGTCCGTGTATTCATCTTAGATTTCTGTCTGGTTCAAAGTATAATAAGAATCTATTTTTCACTTACAAGCAGGAGTTGAGTGCAGAGCGACTGGGCGTCCATTCCGGGTCAAAGGGCTCTGATGGAGGTTTGCAGTCATTCAGGTCCACTAGACTCTGATGCAGTGACGGAGGTTTTCTATTTTTAAATCCTTCTTTTCTCCTATTTGTTCATTTCATATCACAGTAGTAGGAGTAGCAACTGCCAGATTAATTGCCAGATAATAAAATGAGGATTAGTTTGGTGTAGAGCTGCAACAATTAGCCAACTTATCTATCAGAAAATTAAAAACCTCGTTTGATAATGAATTCATTTTTTAAAGAAATGTGAGTTTGAATCTTTTGATTTCTGACTGCTGTTTGGTAAATGCGTCATTCCCACTCTTCTCTGGTACGATGGACTCATGTTCATTCATCTCCTGGTATTTAACTTTTCAGTTCATTTGTAGTTTCAATGACTCGTTTTCTCGTTATAATTCTGTATTTTGAACTTAACGATTTTCATTTTAATTGAATTTGATTCTGATGTTGTGAGAACGTCTCTTTAAAAGCCTTGTTCTTGTTCAGTGCTCTAAATATCCCAGCTGTTCTCTTCTTTCTCCCTTTTCCACCATTTCAACATTACGGCAGACACATTTATAAGAATATAATAATTCTCTTGGACTCAGCGGGGAGCAGCAGTCGGCCGAACGGCGACTAAACAGGAGACGTGTCAAACTGAAGGCTTTGAATCGCCGTCCTGCTGCTGAGCTTTTCAACAAGCCGCCAATTCATTATCGCAATATTCTCTTCAATTCTCTTCTGTTATTTTGTATTATTCCCTTCATTTGAATAATTGTGTTGTTGTTGTTGTGTTTTTTCTCCAGAAAGTGACTGTCAGCTTCTCACAAAATTGCCCAAAGTCAAATGTCTTCGCAACAACAAGAGAGAAGGTACGGCAACACCGTTGTGTTTTTAAATGCATGTCTTTTAATTCCACACTACTGCATCATCAGTATGCTGCGTGTGTGAGCATTTTAAATTGGCCTTTTTAATTCCTACAGTTCCACACATAGACAGACAGACAGACAGACAGGCAGACAGGCAGACAGACAGTGTGGAATGACCCGAGGTGAATTGAAGTGACGGGAGCTGAATCGGAGACTCAGAAGAGAAAATGAGCTGAAATCAAAAATACCAGGATTTCTAAAGAGAAGATCACGACCTGCTAATGTGACTTCTTGTTTTAATTTTTTTTTTTAAAGCATAAAAGAAGCAAAAAACAGCTAAATGTCAGCCAGTGAGGGAGTTAATTGCCCGTCACACTAAACACGGATGTTCCTCATTGAAGTTTTTAATGCAGTCGTGCGTCACGGCTACGCTTCTCATATTTTCTATATAATCCATTTGGAGCGGCCTCCATGCTCTTAAATATAGAAGACAAATGACGCGACGCACAAATGAACATGACAGCTCGACAAATGACGGTTCAACATTCTGGGAGCCTTTGATTCCCAAAAAATATCCAAATCAAATGAAGCCTCTCCGATTATTGGAAAATCCTATTTCTGTATTGAGCAGGTGGAGAGGAAGCTTCTTTGGGTTTTATTAATTTGTTGTTTTTTAGAATTGGTGAATTCTTTAGGAGCTTTAATAGTGGAAGTCATCTCAGCGTCTTCCAGGTGACTGAGATCTCCATCTGCTGCGTTTAATAACCGACGGCATGTTTGAGACGAGAGCAGAAGCAACGATCTCCTCTGTGGAACCTCCAGAGTGTAGAGAGGAACGTTGGTGGAGGTCTGGATGTAGATTTACCTCCATGTGGAGATCCGACAGGAGACCACATCTAGATATCACCATGAACCTCCTGCAGTGGATTACTGGCATTCAGACCATTAGTTCTTCTATTAAGTTTTCTGACTGTTATGTTCAAATATGCCAACGAGGCATTGCCTTATCAGCAATGTGTGAATTAGCATTAATTTCCAGAATATAAATGTGAACATTGGATGAAGCCAGGTTCAAACCCTTTGTTTTATTAAAGGTTTTTACTGATGGGATGGGAATATCTCTTTGTATCACTCCATTAATAAGAAAAGAACCATCAACAGCCATACAAACCTCAATTTCTGAGTAATGTTTTATAAATAAGGCATTGAATGATATATGAACAAACTGTAAAAAGGAATATAGAGAGGAACGTTGGTGGAGATTTCTGTCTGAGACTCGACCTCATTTAGAGAAAACCGCCTTTAAAGATCAAGTTTTCTGATTATTGATCCACAGACGCAAACAGACAAACACCTGAATATGTGTTTGGATGTTTTCTGTCCATGAGTTGGAATGGATGGAAGCAAAAAAAGCCCCAAAACCTCCAACATGCACCAGTGAATGTTTCTGAATGCTTCCTGCTCATCACAGATCTTTGATGCTCGTTGATGCTCAGGACTCTTGATTCAAACAGACAGGTACATACTGTTCACCTGGACGATGCACCATGAAACCTTAATGGAAGCACTTCCTCTAATGGGAGAGAGGATTCGGTCAAGAGAGCATTTTATGGTCATTCTGCTTGTGTTAAAAGCCAGCGTTGGTGCAGGCCGCCTGCGTTAGAGACCAGGTCTTCCAGGCGGTCTCGGACCGGGGCTTTGGCTCCAGCACACTGTAAAGAATTAGATGAAAGCAGACTCATTCATCTCTATTAGCATGCTCGTTAACATGTAGCTCTCCGCCTGCACTTGTACATGTGCCCGGCTCTAGCTGTGTGATTTATTGTGTTGATGTGGGGAAGAAACGCACACAAAGTCGTCATCGAAGGATTCTGGCTTCTGATTGGCTGGAAGGTGTGATTTTTCACCTGACACACCTGTGACACGTGTTTGAATTAAAGACACAAAACACATTAAAACAATTAAGAATAGAAAGGTTAAAACAAAGCGATGTCTAATAAATATATCATAATGAATATGAGAGAAGAGATGAATATTAAATATCCTGCTGGGAGAAGAAGAAGCACTTGAGTGAATATTAATATTGCATTTAAGAAAAAGAAAATAATAGTTATTATTTAAAAGATGACATCGAATACAAGAATACACCAGTATGTAAATATGTTGTTTAAAACAGAAAACAAGATCAAAATCAGTTAAATCAAACGGTAGTTTTGGGGTTTTTTTTATGGTTCTGGAAAGTGAAGCCAAAACTGAAATGCCTTAAAGCTGCATCCTCTCTGCTGGCCACCAGGGGGCGACTCCTCTCTGGTTGTATAGAAGTCTATGAGAAAATGGTCCTACTTCTCTCTGCTGGCCACCAGGGGGCGACTCCTCTCTGGTTGTATAGAAGTCTATGAGAAAATGGTCCTACTTCTCTCTGCTGGCCACCAGGGGGCGACTCCTCTCTGGTTGTATAGAAGTCTATGAGAAAATGGTCCTACTTCTCTCTTGATGTATTATCTCAGTAAACATGTGTAGTTTCTTTGTTTCTTGGGTTTTGGAGTCGCTGCCTTCCTCCCTCCATCACCTCGTCGCCTCTCTCTCTTTAACAAGAAGAACACTTGTCCTACATGTCTTCACTGAAGGGTTTCATTATGCCACAGTCATGCTCATCACACACACACATACACACACACACACACATACACACACACACACACACACACATACACACACACACACACACACACACAGGGTTCATCAGTTCAGCTAGTTAATAGTTTATTGCTTCAGGCCTTCTGACTTGATTGTCTTTTTAATGGCCATAAAAACTCGCCAGGCCGATACTATACGTCTTCCCTGACACACTCACACACATAAGTACTTACTTGCCACACTTGTGAGGACCCTCACAGACATAATGCATTCTCTAACATTAGCCCGAACATCATCTAAAGGGCAGGCGAACCAAACTAATTCCTGCAAAAACAAACCAAAAACAAACCAAAACCAAACCAAAACCAAACCAAAAACAACCAAAAACCACCAAAAACCACCAAAACGAAGGTCAGTGGTACTACAATGTGTGAGAACTCACGCCGGTGTCTCCAGGAGAGAGAGTGACAGAAGAGTGATCCGTGGAGGTGAACACTGACACACAAAGTCAGCCCGGCCTGGATGTGTGTGTGTGTGTGTGTGTGTGTGTGTGTGTGTGTGTGTGTGTGTCTCTCCATCCATCCAGAAAATAAAGCCTTATTGAGGATGAAATGGGATTTTTAATTGGCTGAGCTTCGGCCTGACGGCGCAGCGTGGAACAGCGGCCGCTCGTACAAAGTCACCGACACACAAAGGAACCGCACAACACGCGGTACACAGGACGCACAACAACGCACACACACACACACACACACGTCTCCATGTCAGGGAGTATTGATTAGACCATTTAGTCCAAATGGAGGCGCACAGCGGCCCCCCATCAGGGAGACCTCCTGAACAGGCTCATTATACACACACACACACATGCAGACTGTGATGGGCCTGTTAAAAGCTTGTGTTCATGTCTGACAGGGTCTCTAAGAGCCCGCCATCGATTTCTGCCTTTTGCTGACTGAGAGAGAGAGAGGATGTGAATAGGTAGAGCAATGCGCTAACGATGCCAGTCTTCGGGGTTCTGTAGCCCTTCACTGGGGGGTCTAGAAACAAGACCACCTGTCAGAAGTGGGATTGGAACCTGCAACTCAACCTGCATGAACCTTCATATGAGGACCGTTCTGAAGGCGTTTAACTTGATTCGTTCTCTGCTCCACTAAAAGTATGTGACGGATGTAGTTATGAGTCATTTTTTACATTTTAAACACTTTGATGATGAAATAGTTTGTAACAGGAATAAACAGCAGGTTATTTTCTTCCTCTGATGAGTTTGGGAACATTTAAAAGGTTGAGAAATCATCTGAAACGCTCATAAAGCGTTGGAAGTAAAGTTCATATTAAATCACAAAAATATATCATAGAAACACTTCATATACATAGAACTGTAGTCCACTAGACCACATGGCCTGAGACCTGATGGTGGATGAGGGGTCTGGAAGACTCTCAAAGTCCACATGTGTTTGTGCATCAGGTCTGATCCGGTCCAGGGTTCGGGGGGCCGACGCTGCCAGGGCCGGGGTCCTCACCTTCCTGGACAGCCACTGTGAGGTCAACAAGGACTGGCTGCCCCCCCTGCTGCAGAGGATCCGACAGGTCAGTGTGTGTGTGTGTGTGTGTCTGTGTGTGTGTGTGTGTGTGTGTGTGTGTGTGTGTGTGTGTGTGTGTGTGTGTGTGTGTGTGTGTGTGTGTGTGTGTGTGTGTGTGTGTGTGTGTGTGTGAAATAGAGCCGTGAGAGAAAATAGCTTTTGGTGTGATTGCCTCTCATTGAGAAGGAAGTGCTGAACTCTCTCTCCTCCACTCATCTGTCCTTCATCTCTCTTCTCCTCCTCCTCCTCCCGTTTCCCACCTCGCCTCCTCGTCTGTCCTCACCTCTCCTCTCTTCTCCTTCTTTGTGTCCCTCATCACCGTCTTCCTCTTCTTTTATTCCTCCTTTTCTCTTATCTCATCATTCTCTCCTCTCACCTTTTATTTAGCTTCCTCTCCTCCTTTCATCCTCTCTGTCTCCTCTCTCCTTCTCTTCCACCTCTCCTCCTCTTTCCATCTCCTCCTTTCCTCACCTGTTTCCTATATATCTCCTCTCACCTCCCTTTCACGGCCTTCATCACCTCATTTGACCTTTTCTCCTCTTTTCTCCTCCCCTCCTCTCACTTTTTATTCCTCTTCACACCTCCTTTGCTCGTCTCTATTTCCTTTTTTCACCTCCCCCTTCTCTCCTCACACCTCCTCTCTTCCCTCTCATCCTTCTCCCACCTGTCCTCCATCATCGCCTCATGTGTCTCCTCTCGTCTTCTTCTTCACACCATCTGTCCCTCTTCATCGTCCCACGTCTTCACCTCCTCCTCCTCCTCCTCCTCCTCCTGCGATGCATCACGTTGACAGTTGTTTCTGCTGATATTAAAGGCCTCTGATCTCCGCCTGTAGAGCAGCGATCAATAAGTGAAGCACAGTGGCTGATCGGGTTCTGCCGCTGCACCAACATCATCCATATTCATGCTCACGCCGCGTGTTTGTGCAGCGAGTCATCCGTCACTGTCCGTCCACTCGCTTTATAGTCATATATTTAGATTGAAATGTATGAGGTATCGATCCAGGTACACACACACACACACACACACACACACACACAGACACACACACACAGACACACACACACACACACACACACACACACACACACAGACACACACACACCGTCATATTCCCCTCAAATCATTGTCTGTCTCATTGATTTAGAGCTGAAGTCCTGCACAACTTCCAGGTGAACTTACTTTCATTGTGGTTTTTACGATTTCTAGTTTGGGTGTTTGGACGTGAAGTAGAATCATTATTATATAATCTATCAGGGTTGGTACGGTGCTGGAAATCCTTGAAAGTACTTCAGCATTTTAGTGCAGTGTTTTCAAGGTTTGAAAAGTGCTTGGCTGTAGAATAAAGTGCTATAAATGTGTGTTGTATGTGATGACATCTATGATAGAACAGAGAAAAGAAGATCTCCATATCTGAGGGACTGAAAACAGCATTTCCTGACATTTCTTTATGAAAAATGACTTCTGATGATGAACAGATGATGAAGATAGTTGGTGATTATATTTCTGTGGATCTGTTAGTGGAATTAGTTTTCCTTTCATTTGTGGTCCTTCTGTAAAAAGCTGTCTCCAAACATCATGTTGGTTGTTTAGAGGACAATAACATCTCATTTAATGTGATGAACAAGTGACATCATAAGTAGACTGAATACTGACCATTGGATTGGTACAAAGATGGAGTTTACCACAGCTGGAAGGGGCTGGAAAAGCATGGAAATGCACCTGGAAATGCTTGGAAAGTGCTTGAATGTGACTTTGGAGAAGGTGGAGGAACCCTGCTTATTCTATCGTGGTTAATATGTAATAGAGAACGACTATCTAACATGAATGCAGGAGATGTGATGTAATAATCCTGATCCTGATGATGATGAGGGTATTTTGGGAGGTCAGTTTCCCTTCCAGCATCAAATGTTCTCGTTTCAAATCATCTGAAAAAAAAAGAAGAAAAAATGGTTTGAAATTAAGAAACTGTTCCTGAGCGATTTGAGAATAACGCTCATCCAATTACAACAGTAATGTCGCGAATGCTTCACCCCGAGTGCTGCACAGTGTCATTAACGTGCAGCTATTAGAGGCGACGCGGTGCTTTGTAACCCCCCCCCCCCCCCTCCCGGGCACTGACCCTGCAGCTAATGGTCCAGAACCGATCCACCTGCTCTGTAATATCACCGGCTGAAGACGCATCCAGCCGTTCCACCAAACTAATAGAGGAACGCTCCGTGATTTAACAGGGACCTCCAGCCTCCCACGCCTGTGTGTGTGTGTGTGTGTGTGTGTGTGTGTGTGTGTGTGTGTGTGTGTGTGTGTGTGTGTGTGTGTGTGTGTGTGTGTGTGTGTGTGTGTGTGTGTGTGTGTGTGTGTGTGTGTGTGTGTGTGTGTGTGTGTGTGTGTGTGTGTCCTACTTTTATCCTTGTAATCCTCTCAAATGGTGCAATAAAGTTGGAATATATGAGCGAACTCAAATGCAGAAATGTTTCCAAATCTTCCTGGTCCAAGGTTTAAGGACTCTTCATCCACGGGGTCGCGTCGCCGTTCCGATGTTTAACAGTCAGGATTGTATAATATTTCATGTTTTTAACTGCCTTACATTGTGTGTGATCCATTAAGGAACTGTGAACGTTGAGGTAACAAGAGTGTAGTTGTAACACTTAACCTGCCGACGTGGTTTGAGCTTGTAAATAGTTGTGTATCGTTGTATCCTCGCTGTGAAAAGTAAAGTGTTAGTTATTCATGTCCTAAATGTAATGTCTATGCATTAAGTCAGACTGTGTTGAGCCTAGCTTAGCATAAAAAAAACAGAGATATATGTGTCAAACACGGCAGCTTGGTCTGCTGTGTAACTGTTCCATGCATACAGTATCTTCAGAAAGTAATCCTTAATAGGCTCACCAAACAGCTCATCTAGGTTTAAATGAATTTAAATAGGCTTTTGGCTTCAGGAAACAACTTTCTGGAGCCTAAATTCAACATCCAGTGATGCCTGTTGTGCAGATTCTTACATCTACATTACATTCATACAACTAACAATACGTTTTAAGATTCTTCTTTTAAAGAAAATGCTAGTTCAACCATCAATATCATGTTGTATTTATGATTCATGGCCAGCAATGAAAATAGTAATTAAATAAACCATCTTCTTAGCCAGGTTATTATATATGTCTAAAAAAATACTCAATATCTTTTCCCCAAATCCCATAGAGACCATCTGTAGGACCCCGGCATTGTTTCCCATCAGACCAATGAGCTGTCAGCACTTTGAGATATCTAAGACACTAATAAAACGCCAATTTACCATCGTCCTTGCCGGATTATTCATTCCCTCTGCATTCGTAGCCTTATTAAATTATTTCTGCTCCCCTTCTGATGATGTCTCCTTTCATTTCCAGGAGTTTTCCCCACATTTCTAATGTTCACACGGCTCGACAGTCGGACATTAAGGCCAGTAAAGTGAATAAAAACGGGGCTGGTTTGAAGTGAGCTGGAGGTCACTCTCACCTTGCTTAAATGTGCTGTGTGCATGATTGCTGCTGAATGACTGAAACTCCTTTTAATGTGCTGCGATATTAAAAGGACCTTGGAATATACTGTACAGTCTGTTTCACACGCCGGATTCAAACATTAATTCCTTGCAATGAAACTTGATGGTTCTGCACACCGGAACGCATTCACCTTCTCGCTCATTTCCTTCTCTCTCTGGTGTCTTTTTATTTTCCTTGTGATTTCTTTCTTGCCTTATAGCTCTATAACCCTCGAATGTGTGTTTTTGTGTTTCCAGGACCCGACCTGCGTGGTCAGCCCCGTCATCGACATCATCAACATGGACACGTTTGCCTACGTGGCGGCCTCCGCTGATCTCCGTGGAGGTATGGAAATGTGAAAATAGGAAAAATACTAAATTGGCTCCGAGGCGCCTTCAGGGTATCTATTGACGACGGAGAGAAACACCCGAGGTTTTGTGATTTCTGAGGGAGCCTTTGGCGATGAGTTCATGAACCCGTTCTCTCTGCCGTGAAACTCCAGTAATAAGACTTCCTCTTTGGGGAATGAATCCATCACACGTGTGAATCCGACAGTCGGGAACAAAAATGCACAATTCATCCAAAACTGATGTAAAACCCACAGAGGGGACTGATTTCAAATAAATTAAAGTTAGGTTATTGAGTGTTTCATATCCAATGACCCTTTTAAGTCCCGTTAACTTCTTCCCTCGGATACCGTCGACTTTTTCATGGATTTAAGATTTTCTTCCATAGATTTGTTACAAAATGTGATAAACTGCGTCGCGTCATTATTTTTCTGAGTTGTGAATTTTTTTATAACGACGGTGTATTTGGGAAACTGTAGGAAAAAAATAATAAGGAGCCGAGAGAGGGGTCAATATTAAGAGGAGTTTAATACGATGCTAACAAGCAGCATCTATGCTAGCTATGAATGTATGTTTATGTTTCTAATGAATCATCCCAAGGTGGGACAATGCCTCGTTAAGGTCCTTAGTGTGATGATGTTGATGCTTATTGTTGGCTAATTGTTGGGCTAGCGGTCGCTTTCACTTGTTGTCATAGCAACGGCAAACATTCGGTGTTAGCGGCAAATTTGCATCTTTTTGTGTCTGAATATCGGTGTCTAACCCCTCTCTCCGTTTTTTTAGGTTTTTATGTTTTTTACTAATACGGCGTCGTAATTCATGTACTTAAAAAACAACATAAACCGACGTTTGTTTGATGACGTGAATTCCGATCTTTTCCTGAACCTAACATCCTGGTGAGCCTGAAGTTTATTTTGAAAAGACTCCCCAGAAACATGGAGCGCCATCGAAGCGTCGGCCTCACTATTGGACGAGCGTCTCCTGTTGGAAAAAGGCGAGTTCCAGGATCATAATCTGCTGAAACGCAGCGTTGAAAGCTGGAAACCCAATAATGCCGACAGCAGTGGATGAATGGCTTTATGATAACAATCTGAGAAGCGTCTTCTTCTTCTTCTCCTTCTTTTCTGCGGTTGCATTATGAGCTGAAACCAAACGGCCTTGATGCATCAGAACGATCACATCTGTGTTCTCGTCTCCGCTGTCATCACTCACTGGGGTTTATCTGCCCAATCTCTGCTGAGAGCTTCACTGTCTCTCTCTCTCTCTCTCTCTCTCTCTCTCTCTCTCTCTCTCTCTCTCTCTCTCTCTCTCTCTCCCTGTCAGCCTCTTATTCCAATCTTCTTGGTAACAGCCATCCGCCAATCAATGTTGGTAATAGGCCTGTTTATGGTGCTCTCTCTCTCTCTCTCTCTCTCTCTCTCTCTCTCTCTCTCTCTCTCTCTCTCTCGCTCTCTCTCTCTCTCTCTCTCTCTCTCTCTCTCTCTCTCTCTCTCTCTCTCTCCCTCTCACACACACACACACACACGTGGGGCGTTGAATCGATGGTGAAAATTGGGCTCACGGAGGACATTTTAATTATGGATGAAGTCGTCGTCGCTCATAACATGAAAAACATTGTTGTCAGATGGGCTTTCATTGATCCACGTGCACACGCACACGTGCACGTGCACTCCCGGATGGGGGATGGGAGGGCAGTGGCATCAGCAAAGACACAAAGTTATTATTCAAGTGGACGTTACTTTAAAAAAATTGGGAATTGAGTGGAATCTAGTTTTCACTATGCAGAACAAATGTACTAATTTGAATCTAAACTCCCATCTGGTCCCTCGTTGTGTAAAATAAGTAATGTGGAAAGTGGAAACTGTGTGTGTGTGTTCATATATATATATATATATACTGTATATATGAGAGGATATTGTTTCTCTCTCAGGGTTTGATTGGAGTCTCCATTTCAAGTGGGAGCAGCTGTCACCTGAACAAAGAGCTCGTCGGACCGACCCGACCCAGCCGATCAGGTAACACACACACACACACACACACACACACACACACATGTACAATGGAGAGTAGAACTACAGAGAGGAAGAAGGACATAACTGATATTAATACACAGTAAAAATGGGGGAATGGTCACAGAAAAGAATCAGCTGTTGCTTCATTTAAACCCTAAAAAACGTTTAAAAACAGTGTGTGTGTGTGTGTGTTATACTGTACTGACAGTAAGTAAATTCTCAGAAGAAAAACATATTTTCATTTATTAGATTACAGTGTTTCAAAATATGCAAACAAATATATATTTCTCTATAAATTATATTCATCCAGCGTTGAAAAGACTTTCTGTTAATATTTCTTTACATGTTTTTCCAAAATATGTTACTATAAAGTGTTTTGTGGCCATTAGAAGTGTTTTAAATGTCAGCGTAAGAGCATCGCGGTGTACCAACGGCTTTTCTTTTGTCTTCCAGCAGGGGGCGCTGCAGCCAAATCAGGCCTTCTACTGACCTGATGTTGCTGCAGCGCCCCCTGCTGGGCGACGAGGACGAAACAAAGGAGGAGCCTCAGAGTTATAAATAATAAAATGTGTTTTCGTAAGTCCAGACCTGCTGAGTGTTAAACACTTAGAGATGGACGTGTGTGTGTGTGTGTGTGTGTGTGTGTGTGTGTGTGTGTGTGTGTGTGTCTGTGTCTGTGTCTGTGTGTGTGTGTGTGTGTGTGTGTGTGTGTCACTGACTGAGTCACCGCGTCCGTCTGGGAACAAGCACACATTAGTCCACTATACTTGTGAGGACCTTTGTTGATTCCTCTCCCTCATGTAACACGCTGTAACCATGGCGATGAAGCGAGGACTTAAAGGGTTAACGTCTGCTCTTATTGTTCGGCTGTCTAAGAACTCCTCTCTGACCTCGCTGTTGAGTGCTGCAGACGGCGGCCGCCCACGTAGCCGCCGCCGTCACGTCCACTAGACGCTCGATTGTTCTTGTTATAAGTGTGTGATGTCATCGTGGAAGCGTCTGGCTGGAGGAGCGGTCTGGTTCTGAGGTCGTCAGGTTCATATAGAAGCCTTTCAATGATTGGTGATTTCCTTGAGTGAAGATGAAGAGCTGCTGGGAGGAAGAGGAGGGTGAACCAGCTGCTGCAGACCGCTGAGGAAGACCTCTGGAGAGAGTTGGACCTGTCAGAGACTCGCCGTCGTATCGTACAGCTCTCACAGCGAGACGCATTAAAACAGAAAAGGTTATTTCCTGTTTAATATTAGTAACGTTTATGTGTCTCTCTGACAGGACTCCCATCATCGCCGGCGGCCTCTTCGTTATCGACCGCTCCTGGTTCAATCACCTCGGCAAATACGACACGGCCATGGACATCTGGGGCGGGGAGAACTTTGGTGAGTGTTTCACCGCCGACCAATCAGGAGAGAGCAGAGCAACGTGGAGGTGACGATGGCGTACGTGGAATCCAGCTTGAAGACCTTAGATGGGTTCAGCTCCTCCTTTCTCTCCACATAAGTTCTTCCCTGTGCAGATGTAGGCCGATGACATCACACTTCCATTTGCAGATGTAGGCCGATGACATCACACTTCCATTTGCAGGTGTAGGCCGATGACATCACACTTCCATTCATGTGTAACACCCGTAACGATGCGTCCCAGAATCCCCAGGTTTGGATTCACTGGAAGCTTGTTGTTTGTGCTGCTGCATCTCCGTCAGACGGGCAGAACCTTTTCATGGC